>NW_027371824.1:0-22413 GCF_046119375.1 Phyllobates terribilis
GGTCTTCCTCTGATTTCTCCTCTGCAGCTGCTTCCTATCGCTCCTCCTGGTGGCCGCCGTGGTTTGGAAGATTAAGCAGACATGTTGGGCGTCCCGGCGGAGAGAGGTATGACTAATAAGTCCTGGCCCTGTTATCTGTCACCTGTGATATTTTTACATGACGCCCTATAGTGTTACACTGCGCTGCGCCCCTGGACTGTGGATTGTGCGGAGAGTCCCTGTGCGGCTGATACAATGTTTCAGAAAGTTGCTACGTTTTATCTGTAGTTTGAATTTACGTGACTGAGATGTCAATATTTCACATGGGAAAAGTCATGAAGAAAATGCTGTATATCTCACCTCAGGGTGGTATAATGTCATCCATGCTGCAGAAAAGTAGGAAAGTGTTTAAAAAGTTCTCAGTGCTGGATTCACAGCTGCGCTGCTCAGTACAGCTGTATAATGTGCTTCAGGCTTCTGTATTCCAGTAAGTGTTTCTCTCACACCACTGCTGCATTCACAGCCACACCGCTCAGTACTGCTATATAATGTCCTACCACTGCTGCATTCACAGCCACACCGCTCAGTACTGCTATATAATGTCCTACCACTGCTGCATTCACAGCCACACCGCTCAGTACTGCTATATAATGTCCTACCACTGCTGCATTCACAGCCACACCGCTCAGTACTGCTATATAATGTCCTCCAGACTACTGGTACTTACTCATAAGTGTCTTACATCACCCCAGAGCTGGATTCACTGCTGTACTGCTCAGTGCTGCTGTCTAATGTCCTCAGTGCTGCTGATTTCCAGTAAGTGTTTATCTCACTCACTGTTGTATTCATACTGTTATGTAATGTGTTCCATACTGCTGTTTATAGTATGTGTTTATCTCACCCCAGTGCTAAATTCAGAGCTCTGCTGCTGAGTACAGCTATGTAATGTCCTCGGTGCTGCTGATTTTCAGTGTTTCTCACCCTAGTACTGTATTCACAGCTACACCGCTCAGTACTGCTGTATAATGTCCTCCATGCTGCTGCTTATGAACAAGTCCTACATAGAGACAGAAGAGCAGGAGCCCCTCATGTCTGTGTGTGCTGTGCACGGACATCTTAGCAGATCATCCTTACCCACCAGCTCAGAGACAACTGAAAATTAGAGATAAAACCTGCAGAGGGAAAACTAGTGAAAAATGCAGGATGCAAGTCATATAATGTACCAGGCAATGTGAACTGAGGTCTAAGATGGTAGACATGCAAGAAATAGGAGCATGTTTTTTTTTTTTTTTAAGTCATATAATGTGTAGAAACAGAGCTGCTCCTGATGTGCACCGACAGGACAGCGTATTCTGATGTCACCCGGAATGACAGCTGCGCTTACAGCTGACGCTGCGTGTAAGGATTCTCTTCAGTTACTGCGCATCATCAGTAATGGTCAATCAGTGATCCTGTGATCTCCGACTATCAGTGATCGCTGTGCCGGGAAGAGTCACAGCCTTGATGTGAGGCACGGGAGGTAGATGCGGCATAATGTAGCACTGCGCCTACCAGGGTCTTTGGAGAGCTGGGTCACCGGCGACATAGGATGCGGAGCATTGTGCAGCGGCTCCGGCAGTCTCGTGCGTAGTTCCTGAGGACCGTCCTCTATGAAATGCAAAGCAGACGTTTGATCTCTGAGCTGGTAAATATGCCAGATGCGCCTGACAGGTGGACGAGCGCGGCGGGATGTTCTCCGACATTCAGACGAGCTGCCGGGCGCTGCGTACGATCGCCCCAAGAGGGGACGGGGGGAGGGTAACAAGCCACGAGGAGCGTCCATGATACCGAAACATAACCGGTGTCAGGACAGCGATGGCCGGAGTTACTGGACCCCTGTGACTGCGAGCTGGAGGCAAACGGACGGCGCAGAAAATACGACCCCCCCCCAAGTCCGCAAATAGGGGAGCGGCATCATTACATCGCAGCTGTCATTATTCTGTTATTTACCAAGGATTACAATCCTGTTCTCACCATACTCGGCCTTGTAAACGTCTGCAGACCCCACCGAGAGTGCGATATATCTGGATTATAGCCAGTCTGGCCATCCATAGAGATTGCACCCAGCTTTCCCAGACCCTGCATGGCCAGGTCTACCCAGTCATTCGGGGACCACCCTGACCTCCCCCTTTCCATACTGTCACGTCGGCCTAATGCATTTTACACTGTTCGGATTTGCCGTTCAGGAGTCCGGGAAAGCCGATAACCCCCCCCCCCCTCCATAATTAGTCTCAGCTTCTCGGACAGCGGGATCTTGGGTTCGCTGGGAGCTTGCAGATTGCGTCGGGAAATAATTTTTAATCCCAAATCTAAATGTTGCGATGTGTCGTTTTGGCTGCCTTTTCCCATAATCCTCGGTGCCCGCAGCAAGCGCGGCCCCTCATCCGATCGGACAGGAGATTTTATCAGAGCTATTCCTGTAAATCTCAACCATCATTCCTAAGCAGGAAGTTTCCGTCCCCCCCGGATCACTCCGCTGTCACTATCTGCCCCCTCCCCAGATCACTCCGCTGTCACTATCTGCCCCCTCCCCAGATCACTCCGCTGTCACTATCTGCCCCCCCCAGATCACTCCGCTGTCACTATCTGCCCCCTCCCCAGATCACTCCGCTGTCACTATCTGCCCCCTCCCCAGATCACTCCGCTGTCACTATCTGTCCCCCCCAGATCACTCCGCTGTCACTATCTGCCCCCTCCCCAGATCACTCCGCTGACATTATCTGCCCCCCCCAGATCACTCCGCTGTCACTATCTGCCCCCTCCCCAGATCACTCCGCTGTCACTATCTGCCCCCTCCCCAGATCACTCCGCTTTCACTATCTGCCCCCTCCCCAGATCACTCCGCTGTCACTATCTCCCCCCCCCCAGATCACTCCGCTGTCACTATCTGTCCCCCCCGGATCACTCCGCTGTCACTATCTGCCCCCCCCCCAGATCACTCCGCTGTCACTATCTGCCCCCTCCCCGGATCACTCCGCTGTCACTATCTGCCCCCTCCCCAGATCACACCGCTGTCACTATCTGCCCCCCCCAGATCACTCCGCTGTCACTATCTGCCCCCTCCCCGGATCACTCCGCTGTCACTATCTGCCTCCCGGATCACTCCGCTGTCACTATCTGGCCCCTCCCCAGATCACACCACTGTCACTATCTGCCTCCCAGATCACTCTGCTGTCACTATCTGACCCCCCCCGATCACTCCGCTGTCACTATCTGTCCCCCCCGGATCACTCTGCTGTCACTATCTGTCCCCCCCGATCACTCCGCTGTCACTATCTGTCCCCCCCAGATCACTCCGCTGTCACTATCTGTCCCCCCCCAGATCACTCTGCTGTCACTATCTGTCCCCCCCCAGATCACTCCGCTGTCACTATCTATTTCCCCCCGATCACTCCGCTGTCACTATCTGTCCCCCCCGGATCATTCTGCTGTCACTATCTGACCCCCCCGATCACTCCGCTGTCACTATCTGTCCCCCCCGGATCACTCTGCTGTCAATCTGTCCCCCCCGGATCACTCTGCTGTCACTATCTGTCCCCCCCGGATCACTCTGCTGTCACTATCTGTCCCCCCCGATCACTCCGCTGTCACTATCTGCCCCCTCCCCAGATCACTCCGCTGTCACTATCCCCCCCCCCCCAGATCACTCCGCTGTCACTATCTGTCCCCCCCGGATCACTCCGCTGTCACTATCTGTCCCCCCCGATCACTCCGCTGTCACTATCTGTCCCCCCCGGATCACTCTGCTGTCACTATCTGTCCCCCCCGATCACTCCGCTGTCACTATCCCCCCCAGATCACTCTGCTGTCACTATCTGTCCCCCCCGATCACTCCGCTGTCACTATCTGTCCCCCCCGGATCACTCTGCTGTCACTATCTGTCCCCCCCGATCACTCCGCTGTCACTATCCCCCCCAGATCACTCTGCTGTCACTATCTGTCCCCCCCGATCACTCCGCTGTCACTATCTATCCCCCTCAGATCACTCTGCTGTCACTATCTGTCCCCCCCGATCACTCTGCTGTCACTATCTGTCCCCCCCGATCACTCTGCTGTCACTATCTATCCCCCCCAGATCACTCTGCTGTCACTATCTGTCCCCCCCGATCACTCCGCTGTCACTATCTATCCCCCCCAGATCACTCTGCTGTCACTATCTGTCCCCCCCGATCACTCTGCTGTCACTATCTATCCCCCCCAGATCACTCTGCTGTCACTATCTGTCCCCCCGATCACTCCGCTGTCACTATCTGTCCCCCCCGATCACTCCGCTGTCACTATCTGTCCCCCCCGATCACTCCGCTGTCACTATCTGTCCCCCCGATCACTCCGCTGTCACTATCTGTCCCCCCGATCACTCCGCTGTCACTATCTGTCCCCCCCGATCACTCTGCTGTCACTATCTATCCCCCCCAGATCACTCTGCTGTCACTATCTGTCCCCCCCGATCACTCCGCTGTCACTATCTATCCCCCCCAGATCACTCCGCTGTCACTATCTGTCCCCCCCGATCACTCCGCTGTCACTATCTGTCCCCCCCCGATCACTCCGCTGTCACTATCTGTCCCCCCCGATCACTCCGCTGTCACTATCTGTCCCCCCCGATCACTCTGCTGTCACTATCTATCCCCCCCAGATCACTCCGCTGTCGCTATCTGTCCCCCCCGATCACTCTGCTGTCACTATCTGTCCCCCCCATCACTCTGCTGTCACTATCTATCCCCCCCAGATCACTCTGCTGTCACTATCTATCCCCCCCAGATCACTCTGCTGTCACTATCTGTCCCCCCCGATCACTCCGCTGTCACTATCTATCCCCCCCAGATCACTCCGCTGTCACTATCTGTCCCCCCCGATCACTCCGCTGTCACTATCTGTCCCCCCCCGATCACTCCGCTGTCACTATCTGTCCCCCCCGATCACTCCGCTGTCACTATCTGTCCCCCCCCAGATCACTCCGCTGTCACTATCTGTCCCCCCCGATCACTCCGCTGTCACTATCTGTCCCCCCCGATCACTCTGCTGTCACTATCTACCCCCCCAGATCACTCCGCTGTCACTATCTGTCCCCCCCGATCACTCTGCTGTCACTATCTGTCCCCCCCGATCACTCTGCTGTCACTATCTATCCCCCCCAGATCACTCTGCTGTCACTATCTATCCCCCCCAGATCACTCTGCTGTCACTATCTGTCCCCCCCGATCACTCCGCTGTCACTATCTATCCCCCCCAGATCACTCCGCTGTCACTATCTGTCCCCCCCGATCACTCCGCTGTCACTATCTGTCCCCCCCCGATCACTCCGCTGTCACTATCTGTCCCCCCCGATCACTCCGCTGTCACTATCTGTCCCCCCCCAGATCACTCCGCTGTCACTATCTGTCCCCCCCGATCACTCCGCTGTCACTATCTGTCCCCCCCCGATCACTCCGCTGTCACTATCTGTCCCCCCCGATCACTCCGCTGTCACTATCTGTCCCCCCAGATCACTCTGCTGTCACTATCTATCCCCCCCAGATCACTCTGCTGTCACTATCTATCCCCCCCAGATCACTCTGCTGTCACTATCTGTCCCCCCCGATCACTCCGCTGTCACTATCTATCCCCCCCAGATCACTCCGCTGTCACTATCGGTCCCCCCCGATCACTCCGCTGTCACTATCTGTCCCCCCCCGATCACTCCGCTGTCACTATCTGTCCCCCCCGGATCACTCTGCTGTCACTATCTGTCCCCCCCGATCACTCCGCTGTCACTATCTGTCCCCCCCGATCACTCCGCTGTCACTATCTGTCCCCCCCGATCACTCCGCTGTCACTATCTGTCCCCCCCAGATCACTCCGCTGTCACTATCTGTCCCCCCCGGATTACGCCGCTGTCACTATCTGTCTGTGTCCCCGGATCACGCTGCTGCCGCTCCTCTTAATCCGATTATCCTCCTGTGATTTCGGGGATCTGAGACCCGGTGCCTTCATTAACCCTCTAACCGCCAGACGTTATGATATGAAAAGCGTCATAATAATGCGGCTGCGGTGCGCTGGAGCGCACGATGTCAGGAGGGAACGTCTGCCGCCAGCGCTCCGGTCACTTATCGGTACATTGCTTATCACGGCTGAGGGTTTGTTACTATCCTCTGTGAGCCGAACATCCTGGACTGACACATTGTAACAAACTGTCAGGACCAGAGAGATCTGTGCAGCTGCTGATGTGTTTAGCTCACAGAGCATTGCCCACGCTGGATACCATTGTAACAAACCCTCTGCGGCCGATGTGCCGATATCTTACAGCCTCTGAACAATCACTCATCTTCATTGTCAGCAAATAGACATTTTGTAATTAGTCACAGAAAGGTGAAACAAGTTCTGCGCTCCCCTCCCCCCACCGTCCAGCAGGCCTTAGGCCATGTTCCCACAATGAGGTTTAGGTGAGTTTTTTTATGATGCGTGTTTTTGAAAAATACGAGTGGATCTCTGCTTGTGCTGCAGGGTCAGGGGGCACAGGATGTTAATGGGGGGAGACCAGCCTGGTGCCTGGTGGTCCCTGACAAGCATCTGCCAATGGGGGGAGACCAGCCTGGTGGTCCCTGACAAGCATCTGCCAATGGGGGGAGACCAGCCTGGTGCGTCGTAGTCCCTGACAAGCATCTGCCAATGGGGGGAGACCAGCCTGGTGCCCGATGGTACCTGACAAGCATCAGCCAATGGGGGGAGACCAGCCTGGTGCCCGGTGGTACCTGACAAGCATCTGCCAATGGGGGGAGACCAGCCTGGTGCCCGGTGGTACCTGACAAGCATCTGCCAATGGGGGGAGACCAGCCTGGTGCGTCGTAGTCCCTGACAAGCATCTGCCAATGGGGGGAGACCAGCCTGGTGCCCGGTGGTACCTGACAAGCATCAGCCAATGGGGGGAGACCAGCCTGGTGCCCGGTGGTACCTGACAAGCATCTGCCAATGGGGGGAGACCAGCCTGGTGCCCGGTGGTACCTGACAAGCATCAGCCAATGGGGGGAGACCAGCCTGGTGCCCGGTGGTACCTGACAAGCATCTGCCAATGGGGGGAGACCAGCCTGGTGCCCGGTGGTACCTGACAAGCATCTGCCAATGGGGGGAGACCAGCCTGGTGCCTTGTAGTCCCTGACAAGCATCTGCCAATGGGGGGAGACCAGCCTGGTGCCCGGTGGTACCTGACAAGCATCTGCCAATGGGGGGAGACCAGCCTGGTGCCTTGTAGTCCCTGACAAGCATCTGCCAATGGGGGGAGACCAGCCTGGTGCCCGGTGGTACCTGAAAAGCATCTGCCAATGGGGGGAGACCAGCCTGGTGCCCGGTGGTCCCTGACAAGCATCTGCCAATGGGGGGAGACCAGCCTGTTGCCTGGTGGTCCCTGACAAGCATCTGCCAATGGGGGAAGACCAGCCTGGTGCCTGGTGGTACCTGACAAGCATCTGCCAATGGGGGGAGACCAACCTGGTGCCTGGTGGTCCCTGACAAGCATCTGCCAATGGGGGGAGACCAGCCTGGTGCCTGGTGGTCCCTGACAAGCATCTGCCAATGGGGGGGAGACCAGCCTGGTGGTACCTGACAAGCATCAGCCAATGGGGGGGAGACCAACCTGGTGCCCGGTGGTACCTGACAAGCATCTGCCAATGGGGGGAGACCAGCCTGGTGCCTGGTGGTACCTGACAAGCATCAGCAAATGGGGGGAGACCAACCTGGTGCCTGGTGGTCCCTGACAAGCATCTGCCAATGGGGGAAGACCAGCCTGGTGCCTGGTGGTCCCTGACAAGCATCTGCCAATGGGGGGAGACCAGCCTGGTGCCTGGTGGTACCTGACAAGCATCAGCCAATGGGGAGAGACCAACCTGGTGCCTGGTGGTCTCTGACAAGCATCTTCCAATGGGGGGAGACCAGCCTGGTGCCTGGTGGTCCCTGACAAGCATCTGCCAATGGGGGGAGACCTGCCTGGTGGTACCTGACAAGCATCAGCCAATGGGGGGAGACCAACCTGGTGCCTGGTGGTCCCTGACAAGCATCTGCCAATGGGGGGAGACCAGCCTGGTGCCCGGTGGTACCTGACAAGCATCTGCCAATGGGGGGAGATCAGCCTGGTGCCCAGTGGTACCTGACAAGCATCTGCCAATGGGGGGAGACCAACCTGGTGCCTGGTGGTCCCTGACAAGCATCTGCCAATGGGGGGAGACCAACCTGGTGCCTGGTGGTCCCTGACAAGCATCTGCCAATGGGGGAAGACCAACCTGGTGCCTGGTGGTACCTGACAAGCATCTTCCAATGGGGGAGACCAGCCTGGTGCCCAGTGGTACCTGACAAGCATCTGCCAATGGGGGGAGATCAGCCTGGTGCCCGGTGGTCCCTGACAAGCATCTGCCAATGGGGGGAGACCAGCCTGGTCACCGCTCTCACCGTTGATTGAGCAGACTACCCGGGTACATGTCTATTACCATGAGGACGATGGGAATGTGATCGGCTCCCAGTAGCAGCCCCTCCACGTATAATTATATCACTTAACAGTGGTTTCTTACAAAACACAGTCCTGCTGCTGCAGAACCTCTTTTTTAAAGGTGGGTAAGGCATTGGGTTTATATTCATGACATAATTAAATGACAAAACCACAGTGAAGACTGACACTCCCATCCATAAAGCAGTAAAGAGTCGGATCTGCTATTTTGTGCCCACAGCCCCTATGCAGAGCCATGTGTCTCCATGGTTACAGACTGCTATACACCCTGCGTAGTCTCATCCTGTCTGTCTGTTAGTTCTTGGGATTGTAGCTTCAGGCAACACACGAGCTGTTCACAGTCTGTAACCATGGAAACACATAAGTCTGCATAGGAGCTGCATACACAATACGACTGAAGCTCTGGAGACATAGAGCATTATTAGTATTATTATTAGTAGTATGTTTTTTGTGGTTTGGCTTCTTCACTGATCACCCCACGTTTCCTCACCGCGCTCCACTCGCCGCCATCTTTGCGCCGTGTATCACCGCGGCCTGGAGGATTCCTCGCTGTCACCGCGCGGTCAGACCTCGTTTCTGCTGTCACTGACACAGTTTTCCTAATCACTTTCTTAATAATGAGACTTTTAGCCTCAGAAGGTCCTTAAACCCACAAATTACACAGAAGTGGAAGTCGCCAGCGCCACCGAGCGCCACGAGATTCCCGTTAGGAGAGAAGTGTTTGCTTTACTAGATGAGCTGCGGGGAGCCGGCTCCATAACGAGATATTAATGGCTGCAGTGTGCACAGCGGCGAGGGAACCGCAGCCGCACTACTACTCCCATCAGCCTCTGCAGCCGCACTACTACTCCCATCAGCCTCTGCAGCCGCACTACTACTCCCATCAGCCTCTGCAGCCGCACTACAGCTCCCATCAGCCTCTGCAGCCGCACTACTACTCCCATCAGCCTCTGCAGCCGCACTACTACTCCCATCAGCCTCTGCAGCCGCACTACAACTCCCATCAGCCTCTGCAGCCGCACTACTACTCCCATCAGCCTCTGCAGCCGCACTACTACTCCCATCAGCCTCTGCAGCCGCACTACAACTCCCATCAGCCTCTGCAGTTGCACTACTATTCCCATCAGTCTCTGCAGCCGCACTACAACTCCCATCAGCCTCTGCAGCCGCACTACTACTCCCATCAGCCTCTGCAGTTGCACTACAACTCCCATCAGCCTCTGCAGCCGCACTACAACTCCCATCAGCCTCTGCAGCCGCACTACAGCTCCCATCAGCCTCTGCAGCCGCACTACAACTCCCATCATCCTCTGCAGCTGCACTACAACTCCCATCATCCTCTGCGGCCACACTACAACTCCCATCATCCTCTGCAGCCGCACTACTACTCCCATCAGCCTCTGCAGCCGCACTACTACTCCCATCAGCCTCTGCAGCCGCACTACAACTCCCATCAGCCTCTGCAGCCGCACTACTACTCCCATCAGCCTCTGCAGTTGCACTACAACTCCCATCAGCCTCTGCAGCCGCACTACAACTCCCATCAGCCTCTGCAGCCGCACTACAGCTCCCATCAGCCTCTGCAGCCGCACTACAACTCCCATCAGCCTCTGCAGCCGCACTACAACTCCCATCAGCCTCTGCAGCCGCACTACAGCTCCCATCAGCCTCTGCAGCCGCACTACAACTCCCATCATCCTCTGCAGCTGCACTACAACTCCCATCATCCTCTGCGGCCACACTACAACTCCCATCATCCTCTGCAGCCGCACTATAACTCCCATCATCCTCTGCGGCCGCACTACAACTCCCATCATCCTCTGCATCCACACTATAACTCCCATCATCCTCTGCGTCCGCACTACAACTCCCATCATCCTCTGCGGCCGCACTACAACTACCATCATCCTCTGCGGCCGCACTACTACTCCCATCATCCTCTGCGGCCGCACTACAACTCCCATCATCCTCTGCGTCCGCACTACAACTCCCATCATCCTCTGCGTCCGCACTACAACTCCCATCATCCTCTGCGGCCGTACTACAACTACCATCATCCTCTGCGGCCGCACTACTACTCCCATCATCCTCTGCGGCCGCACTACAACTCCCATCATCCTCTGCGTCCGCACTACAACTCCCATCATCCTCTGCGTCCGCACTACAACTCCCATCATCCTCTGCGGCCGCACTACAACTACCATCATCCTCTGCGGCCGCACTACTACTCCCATCATCCTCTGCGGCCGCACTACAACTCCCATCATCTTCTGCGGCTGCACTACAACTCCCATCATCCTCTGAGGCTGCACTACAACTTCCATCATCCTCAACCCTCTGCGGCCATATTACAACTCCCATCATCCTCTGCGGCCGCACTACAACTCCCATCATCATCTGTGGCTGCACTACAGCTCCCACCACCCTCTGCGGCTGCACTACAGCTCCCACCACCCTCTGCGGCTGCACTACAACTCCCATCATCGTCTGCGGCCACACTACAACTCCCATCATCCTCTGCGGCCGCACTACAACTCCCATCATCATCTCTGGCTGCACTACAGCTCCCACCACCCTCTGCGGCTGCACTACAGCTCCCATCATCCTCTGCGGCTGCACTACAACTCCCATCATCGTCTGCGGCCACACTACAACTCCCATCATCCTCTGCGGCCGCACTACAACTCCCATCATCATCTGTGGCTGCACTACAGCTCCCACCACCCTCTGCGGCTGCACTACAGCTCCCATCATCCTCTGCGGCTGCACTACAACTCCCATCATCCTCTGCGGCCACACTACAACTCCCATCATCCTCTGCGGCTGCACTACAGCTCCCATCATCCTCTGCGGCTGCACTACAACTCCCATCATCCTCTGCGGCTGCTTTGTGGGTGATGCCCAGCGGTCCAGTGCAGGAGGGGACACATCAGGGCGATATATATGATAATGTTCGCTGGATCCTTGAAGGATTCTTGTGCAGATGAAGCAGAAGGAAGCGAAAATTTCTGCAACTGTCTAATAAAAGTTTTGTCCCCCCAGGAGCTTACACCCTGCACCGCTTATCTTACACCCTGCACCGCTTATCTTACACCCTGCGCCGCTTATCTTACACCCTGCCCCGCTTATCTTACACCCTGCGCCGCTTATCTTACACCCTGCGCCGCTTATCTTACACCCTGCCCCGCTTATCTTACACCCTGCGCCGCTTATCTTACACCCTGCGCCGCTTATCTTACACCCTGCACCGCTTATCTTACACCCTGCGCCGCTTATCTTACACCCTGCCCCGCTTATCTTACACCATGCGCCGCTTATCTTACACCATGCGCCGCTTATCTTACACCATGCGCCGCTTATCTTACACCATGCGCCGCTTATCTTACACCCTGCGCCACTTATCTTACACCATGCGCCGCTTATCTTACACCCTGCGCCACTTATCTTACACCATGCACCGCTTATCTTACACCCTGCCCCGCTTATCTTACACCCTGCGCCGCTTATCTTACACCCTGCGCCACTTATCTTACACCATGCGCCGCTTATCTTACACCCTGCGCCACTTATCTTACACCATGCACCGCTTATCTTACACCCTGCCCCGCTTATCTTACACCATGCGCCGCTTATCTTACACCCTGCGCCGCTTATCTGGAGGTGAAAAGCCGCAGACTCCGGCGCACATCTGATCTGCAGCGTAATGTGCGACTTTTCTCCTCTTTTTGTATTTTGTCACAAATTTTCTCTGAATTCTGAATTGAAGGCCGCCCTTTGAGTGCAGGACACCAGGAGGCGCCACCTCTTCAGAGCCGCGCTCCGTACTAGAACCTTAACGCAGCGTCTGAAGCGCCAGCTGGAGGCGCCGTCCACATCGGCGTCCATTGCTCAGCCCCTTCACAGGAGCAGAAGAGCGGGAGTGATGGCAGGACCAGACACGTCCTCTGACGGCGCCCATCAACCCTACTGGGTGCGTCCGCTGTCCGCCATGGTGTCCGGCTTTGTGCCCCTTTGGTCTCCACTCCTCACCAAGTTGTAGATCCTCGGTTGATGTCAGTGAATAAGAATGCCTGTTACATCCCTGGTCCTGTTACATCCCTGGTCCTGTTACATCCCTGGTCCTGCTCACAACCTCTGCTGTCAGTCCAAGTAACCTACAAATAGGAGTCCTGCTCACAGCTGAAGGATTGTTACACTTGTATCCAATCCTCTGTGAGTCTCCGGTCTGATACATTGTAACAAACAATGTGTTCCGCTCACAGAGCATTGTCCAGACTGGATAGAATTGTATCATGGCCTGGGCTGAGGGTGGCATTAGCTGCACAGACTTGCATTCAATGACAGCAAGCAGATATTGTGAGGAACAGAAGTTTATTAGAAGGTTGTAGAAGTGATTGCGCCTCATCTGCATAAAGCAATGTGTGAGCGGCTTTTCTGATCACGGCCGAGCGCTCACCGGACACCGTGACGTATCTCGCCCTCCTCCGCATGACGCAGCCTCAGACATTTACAATCTAATTGCAGGCGTGAGGTCCACAGCGCCAGTTTGATGCCCTCGCGATCCATCTGATATGTGCACACGGTCAGCAAACGCTGCGGACTGGACTCAACACACTTGCGCAGCATGCAACCCGCAGTGTTCTACATTACAAGCAAAGTGAATGGGATTTCAAGAAATCCCACGTCCACTATGCGTCTCCGTGCACCTGCGGACCACCCGCGGACACAGACATGCGGCGCGTCTTTCCAGACTGCACCATGTCAGTTTCTCTTGCGGAGTCACTGGTCTCCAGAAGAGGAATTAGATCAGTGCAATGTATAGGATGCGGTGAATGGTTCAATGAACACCTGCGGATTCACCTGCGTGCAGCATAAAGTATAACGTATACTGCATTCAAAGCACTGACCGTACGGATAGTGTGCACATAGCCTTAGCCGCGACGGCTGCTGGTGAGATCCTGCACCTCGTCTTGCACCTTCCTTTACGTAATGAAGAATTTACACTGAACCTTCGTCTCGCGCTTCTATCTTCGCGCATCGATGGAAGTCGCCGCGAATTAAAAGTCTCGTGTGGAAAAGAGAAAGCTTTGAAATGCAAAATGAAGTGAAAATGGATGTGCTGATATTTGGGGCGGCGTCAGCGCGGCGACTATTGGGAACGTGATGAATATTTGAACAGACTATTATTTTAATCAGCTGTGTTTAATTAATACGTTCGGCGCGCGGTAAAACGCTGAGACAAGTCGGGAGCTTTCTTTTTGGATCGAGTTTGACAGCCAAGAAAGCTAAATTATAATGCGGGGAAATTACCCCGGACTCCGCCACAATCAATTTACACAAGTAATTAACCAAAATGAAACTGCCACAAACACAATTCACTGCGCCGTCGCTACTTTATGTTTATTTAAGAACCTTCAGAGCAAACGTAATAACCCGACGACTTAACGAGAAGACACTCGGGTGGATTGGAAGCAGACGCTGGCGAGTAATCACATCATGGCGGCAGCTGGAAAATCTGCGCAGACGGAGATCGTCCCTAGTGAGAAATCACAGAGACTCTGGCCCTCAGTGCACAGGGGCCACACAGGGGTCACACGGGAGCGCAGAGGCCACACAGGGGTCACGTGGGAGCACAGAGGCCACACAGGAGCGCAGGGGTCACCCTTCACACATGAGCGCAGGGGTCACCCGTCACACGGGAGCACCGGGTCACACAGGGGTCACACATGAGTGCAGGGGCCACACAGGAGCGCAGGGGCCACACAGGAGCCCAGGGGTTCATACAGGAGCGGAGGTCACATAGGGTTCACCCAGGAGCCACACAGGAGCACAGGGATCACCCATCCCACATGAGCGCAGCGATCACCCATCACACAGGAGCGCAGGGGTCACACAGGAGTGCAGGGGTCACCCGTCACACAGGAGCGCAGGGGGTCACACGGACAGCTATGTTCACATGTTGCGTATTTGCTGCGTTTTTTTTTTTTTTGTCTCGGCAGTTAAGAATCAGCTTATAAAAAGCAGGTTTTTCTTTTTTGTTAGGATCCCTAAGCTCAGCTTTGCTTCCACCACAATGCAAAAGATATGTGAAACCATAAAACCATTTTTGGGAAAAAGTGCAATTTGATCAAATTATTTTTGTGGAAAAAGATTTTTATGTCTGAAAAAATAGTGACTGTTCTGAACAAGAAAGTTCATGTGATTTCATGAAAAAATACACAATTACAAATGTAACAGCGCGGGAGGTGAACTGGTCGGGAATAGTTTACCTAAGACATTGGCAGTGCATTGAGTTAGTAGGACACTGTTTACTTTCTCACTTTGGCATTGAGTTGCTCAGGTATTGTTCACACATTGGTTGGACGATGTTTATTTTAACACATCACTAATCTATAGATAAGCAAGCACAAAGATAATGAAATTATGTATTACATTTACATTACATATGTGAGTATTCACTGATCCAATATATAAATACTGCCAGTGAATAGACACTAAAATAGTCCATTAAAAATATATATTTTATTAGTAAATAAATATATAAAAAAATTGCATATTAGCAAAAGGAATAAAAGTACATAAAGAGGGGACCAGACTGAAAACAGGGAAAGAAGGTATGAGAAGTGGGTCTAATAATCAAGCGCTATTACCCCTTAATAAATGTAAAATGGTGCAATATAAATGTGGCACAGGGAACATGTATTATATTATAATACACATCCAAGTGGATTTAATGAAATAAATAATTGTTAAAATGTCTGTTTAAATTTTGCGTTGGTTTATTAAAACGTCATAAGCCAACCTGGAGTCCATAGAGTAAACACGGCCCATTCGGCAAAACAAAATGCAAAGATGCAGCACAGTCCGTATATCGGCCGGGATCCGGCCACTCACGGTTAACTACACTGTTCAGCACAACACATGCAAGTCTCTCCAGATACACCTGAGTCCAACATCCTGGGGTGGAGATATGGTGAATGGCCTCCCGCCAGAACTATGGCCATTCACCTATAAAACATGCCCTTTTAAATCTGGCTGATTAACCCTCTCTGCACCTACCATGCCGGAGAAGACCTCCATGTTTCACATCACTGAAGCTAATAGTCTCAGTGAAACATATCTCCCCTCCAGTATTCTGCCAGTGAGTGTGTCACAACACCATCTGCACCATGGCTAGGCCTCATATATACCGTATACACGTCCTGCACCATGCCTAGGTTTCATATACAGTACAGACCAAAAGTTTGGACACACCTTCTCATTTAAAGATTTTTCTGTATTTTCTTGACTATGAAAATTGTACATTCACACTGAAGGCATCAAAACTATGAATTACCACATGTGGAATTATATACTTAACAAAAAAGTGTGAAACAACTGAAAATATGTCTTATATTCTAGGTTCTTCACAGTAGCCACCTTTTGCTTTGATGACTGCTTTGCGCACTCTTGGCATTCTCTTGATGAGCTTCAAGAGGTAGTCACCGGCAATGGTCTTCCAACAATCTTGAAGGAGTTGCCAGAGATGCTTAGCACTTGTTGGCCCTTTTGCCTTCACTCTGCGGTCCAGCTCATCTCAAACCATCTCGATTGGGTTCAGGTCTGGTGACTGTGGAGGCCAGGTCATCTGGCGTAGCCCCCCATCACTCTCCTTCTTGGTCAAATAGGCCTTACACAGCCTGGAGGTGTTTGGGGTCATTGTCCTGTTGAAAAATAAATGATGGTCCAACTAAATGCAAACCGGATGGAATAGCATGCCGCTGCAAGATGCTGTGGTAGCCATGCTGGGTCAGGATGCCTTCAATTTTGAATAAATCCCCAACAGTGTCACCAGCAAAGCCCCCCCACACCATCACACCTCCTCCTCCATGCTTCACGGTGGGAACCAGGCATGTAGAGTCCATCCGTTCACCTTTTCTGCGTCGCACAAAGACACGGTGGTTGGAACCAAAGATCTCAAATTTGGACTCATCTGACCAAAACACAGATTTCCACTGGTTTGATGTCCATTCCTTGTGTTCTTTAGCCCAAACAAGTCTCTTCTGCTTGTTGCCTGTCCTTAGCAGTGGTTTCCTAGCAGCTATTTTACCATGAAGGCCTGCTGCACAAAGTCTCCTCTTAACAGTTGTTGTAGAGATGTGTCTGCTGCTAGAACTCTGTGTGGCATTGACCTGGTCTCTAATCTGAGCTGCTGTTAACCTGCGATTTCTGAGGCTGGTGACTCGGATAAACTTATCCTCAGAAGCAGAGGTGACTCTTGGTCTTCCTTTCCTGGGGCGGTCCTCATGTGAGCCAGTTCTTTGTAGCACTTGATGGTTTTTGCAACTGCACTTGGGGACACTTTCAAAGTTTTCCCAATTTTTCGGACTGACTGACCTTCATCTCTTAAAGTAATGATGGCCACTCGTTTTTCTTTACTTAGCTGCTTTTTTCTTGCCATAATACAAATTCTAACAGTCTATTCATTATGCCTTCAGTGTGAATGTACAATTTTCATAGTCATGAAAATACAGAAAAATCTTTAAATGAGAAGGTGTGTCCAAACTTTTGGTCTGTACTGTATACACATCCTGCACCATGGCTAGGCTTCATACACGTGTCAAAATTGTTGGTCCCCCTCGTTTAATGAAAGAAAAACCCACAATGGTCACAGAAATAACTTGAATCTGACAAAAGTAATAATAAAATAAAGATCTATGAAAATGAACAGATGAAGGTCAGACATTGCTTCTCTGCTTCCACAGAATTTAAAAAAAAATTAAACTCATGAAATCAGCCTGGACAGAAATGATGGGACCCCTGAAAATAATGTGACAAAAGGGACATGTTAAATCAAGTTGTGTCCACTAATTAGCATCACAGGTGTCTACAATCTTGTAATCAGTCAGTGGGCCGGTATATAGGGCTACAGATACTCACTGTGCTGTATATAGAGCTACAGATACTCACTGTGCTGTATATAGAGCTACAGATACTCACTGTGCTGTATATAGAGCTACAGATACTCACTGTGCTGTATATAGAGCTACAGATACTCACTGTGCCTGTATATAGAGCTACAGATACTCACTGTGCCTGTATATAGAGCTACAGATACTCACTGTGCTGTATATAGGGCTACAGATACTCACTGTGCTGTATATAGAGCTACAGATACTCACTGTGCCTGTATATAGAGCTACAGATACTCACTGTGCTGTATATAGGGCTACAGATACTCACTGTGCTGTATATAGGGCTACAGATACTCACTGTGCTGTATATAGAGCTACAGATACTCACTGTGCTGTATATAGAGCTACAGATACTCACTGTGCTGTATATAGAGCTACAGATACTCACTGTGCTGTATATAGGGCTACAGATACTCACTGTGCTGTACATAGGGCTACAGATACTCAGTGTGCTGTATATAGAGCTACAGATACTCACTGTGCTGTATATAGAGCTACAGATACTCACTGTGCTGTATATAGAGCTACAGATACTCACTGTGCTGTATATAGAGCTACAGATACTCACTGTGCTGTATATAGAGCTACAGATACTCACTGTGCCTGTATATAGAGCTACAGATACTCACTGTGCCTGTATATAGAGCTACAGATACTCACTGTGCTGTATATAGAGCTACAAGATACTCACTGTGCTGTATATAGGGCTACAGATACTCACTGTGCTGTATATAGAGCTACAGATACTCACTGTGCTGTATATAGAGCTACAGATACTCACTGTGCTGTATATAGAGCTACAGATACTCACTGTGCTGTATATAGGGCTACAGATACTCACTGTGCCTGTATATAGAGCTACAGATACTCACTGTGCCTGTATATAGAGCTACAGATACTCACTGTGCTGTATATAGGGCTACAGATACTCACTGTGCCTGTATATAGAGCTACAGATACTCACTGTGCCTGTATATAGAGCTACAGATACTCACTGTGCTGTATATAGAGCTACAGATACTCACTGTGCCTGTATATAGAGCTACAGATACTCACTGTGCTGTATATAGGGCTACAGATACTCACTGTGCCTGTATATAGAGCTACAGATACTCACTGTGCCTGTATATAGAGCTACAGATACTCACTGTGCTGTATATAGAGCTACAGATACTCACTGTGCTGTATATAGGGCTACAGATACTCACTGTGCCTGTATATAGAGCTACAGATACTCACTGTGCCTGTATATAGAGCTACAGATACTCACTGTGCCTGTATTAGAGCTACAGATACTCACTGTGCTGTATATAGAGCTACAGAACTCACTGTGCTGTATATAGGGCTACAGATACTCACTGTGCCTGTATATAGAGCTACAGATACTCACTGTGCCTGTATATAGAGCTACAGATACTCACTGTGCTGTATATAGAGCTACAGATACTCACTGTGCTGTATATAGAGCTACAGATACTCACTGTGCTGTATATAGAGCTACAGATACTCACTGTGCTGTATATAGAGCTACAGATACTCACTGTGCTGTATATAGAGCTACAGATACTCACTGTGCTGTATATAGGGCTACAGATACTCACTGTGCCTGTATATAGAGCTACAGATACTCACTGTGCCTGTATATAGAGCTACAGATACTCACTGTGCCTGTATATAGAGCTACAGATACTCACTGTGCTGTATATAGAGCTACAGATACTCACTGTGCCTGTATATAGGACTACAGATACTCACTGTGCTGTATATAGAGCTACAGATACTCACTGTGCTGTATATAGAGCTACACATACTCACTGTGCCTGTATATAGAGCTACAGATACTCACTGTGCTGTATATAGAGCTACAGATACTCACTGTGCTGTATATAGAGCTACAGATACTCACTGTGCCTGTATATAGGGCTACAGATACTCACTGTGCTGTATATAGGGTTACAGATACTCACTGTGCCTGTATATAGAGCTACAGATACTCACTGTGCTGTATATAGAGCTACAGATACTCACTGTGCTGTATATAGGGCTACAGATACTCACTGTGCTGTATATAGAGCTACAGATACTCACTGTGCTGTATATAGGGCTACAGATACTCACTGTGCTGTATATAGGACTACAGATACTCACTGTGCCTGTATATAGGACTACAGATACTCACTGTGCTGTTTGGTGACATGGTGTGTACCACACTAAACATGGACCAGAGGAAGCAAAGGAAAGAGCTGTCTCAGGAGATTAGAAAGAAAATTATAGACAAGCATGTTAAAGGTAAAAGTTATAAGACCATCTCCAAGCAGCTTGATGTTCCTGTGACTACAGTTGCACATATTATTCAGAAATTTAAGATCCATGGGACTGTAGCCAACCTCCCTGGACGTGGCCGCAGGAGGAAAACTGATGACAAATCAAAGAGACTTATAATACGAATAGTAACAAAAGAGGCCAGGATAACTTCTAAAGAGATTAAAGGTGAACTTCAAGCTCAAGGAACATCAGTGTCAGATTGCACCATCCGTCGTTGTTTGATCCAAAGTGGACTTCATGGGAGACGACCAAGGAGAACACCATTGTTGAAAAAAAATCATAAAAAAGCCAGACTGGAAATTTGCCAAACTACAACTACTATGTTCACAGACGAAAAATGAAACATATCAAGAAAAGAACACTGTCCCTACTGTGAAACATGGTGGAGGCTCTGTTATGTTCTGGGCTGCTTTGCTGCATCTGGCACAGGGTGTCTTGAATCTGTGCAGGGTACAATGAAATCTCAAGACTATCAAGGGATTCTAGAGAGAAATGTGCTGCCCAGTGTCAGAAAGCTTGGTCTCAGTCGCAGGTCATGGGTCTTGCAACAGGATAATGACCCAAAACACACAGCTAAAAACACCCAAGAATGGCTAAGAGGAAAACATTGGACTATTCTGAAGTGGCCTTCTATGAGTCCTGACCTAAATCCTATATATACTGTATACACTTACTGCACCATGGCTAGGCTTCATATATACCATATACACGTCCTGCTCCTGGCCAGTACATGATGATGGCGCTCAGGGTCGTGCTACCGGTGATACCAGGCACCGGCCGCCATTAATATTCTGTACAGGACGCAGCGCAATTCTCAGCTGGGTCACAAATATCTGTGGCACATTGCAGGGGCTGCTGGAGACGCCGGCTCGGGGTCCTCATTGCACAGCCCGTCTGTCCGTGGCTGAAGGTTGCTGGGCACTGGCTATTAAGAAGGATTGATGGCAGCTGGTGCCCCCATGACTGTGAGACACTTCTGCTGCCCGCAGGCTTATTGAGGGGCGCAGCATCTGCAGGATAACGCTGCATTGTCCACCGCGCTCCGGCTCCTGCTCTGATGACTTTCCTGGCTGACACATTTGCGGGATAATTACTACAGCGACTGACTGTGCTCAGCCCTACAAAACGGAGAGGACAGAACCATTACACAGGGCTGCGCCGTGCATCCCGGGACACAACGCCGGCGGCCGCAGAGCCCAGCCGGGCAATAAATCACAGCCCGAGTGACTGCAAGCACAAGCACCAGAAAGAGAGGCTGCAAGATGTCGCTCTACACTGGGTAAAGAACATAATGCTACTTACTAATGTGTATTCACTCCATATCCCGCACCAGCAGAACAGTGAGTGCAGCTCTGGAGTATAATACAGGATGTAACTCAGGATCAGTAATGTAATGTATGTACACAGTGACTGCACCAGCAGAATAGTGAGTGCAGCTCTGGAGTATAATACAGGATGTAACATAGGATCAGTAATGTAATGTATGTACACAGTGACTGCACCAGCAGAATAGTGAGTGCAGCTCTGGAGTATAATACAGGATGTAACTCAGGATCAGTAATGTAATGTATGTACACAGTGACTGCACCAGCAGAATAGTGAGTGCAGCTCTGGAGTATAATACAGGATGTAACTCAGGATCAGTAATGTAATGTATGTACACAGTGACTGCACCAGCAAAATAATGAGTGCAGCTCTGGAGTATAATACAGGATGTAACACAGGATCAGTAATGTAATGTATGTACCAGTGACTGCACCAGCAGAATAGTGAGTGCAGCTCTGAAGTATAATACAGGATATACTCAGGATCAGTAATGTAATTTATGTACACAGTGACTGCACCAGCAGAATAGTGAGTGCAGCTCTGGAGTATAATACAGGAGGTAACTCAGGATCAGTAATGTAATGTATGTACACAGTGACTGCACCAGCAGAATAGTGAGTGCAGCTCTGGAGTATAATACAGTATGTAACTCAGGATCAGTAATGTAATGTATGTACACAGTGACTGCACCAGCAGAATAGTGAGTGCAGCTCTGGAGTATAATACAGGATGTAACTCAGGATCAGTAATGTAATGTATGTACGCAGTGACTGCACCAGCAGAATAGTGAGTGCAGCTCTGGAGTATAATACAGGATGTAACTCAGGATCAGTAATGTAATGTATGTACACAGTGACTGCACCAGCAGAATAGTGAGTGCAGCTCTGGAGTATAATACAGATGTAACACAGGATCAGTAATGTAATGTATGTACACAGTGACTGCACCAGCAGAATAGTGAGTGCAGCTCTGGAGTATAATACAGGATGTAACACAGGATCAGTAATGTAATGTATGTACACAGTGACTGCACCAGCAGAATAGTGAGTGCAGCTCTGGAGTATAATACAGGATGTAACTCAGGATCAGTAATGTAATGTATGTACACAGTGACTGCACCAGCAGAATAGTGAGTGCAGCTCTGGAGTATAATACAGGATGTAACTCAGGATCAGTAATGTAATGTATGTACACAGTGACTGCACCAGCAGAATAGTGAGTGCAGCTCTGGAGTATAATACAGGATGTAACACAGGATCAGTAATGTAATGTATGTACACAGTGACTGCACCAGCAGAATAGTGAGTGCAGCTCTGG
>NW_027371825.1:0-22406 GCF_046119375.1 Phyllobates terribilis
CTTCAAACATTTCTGGTATATGAAAAACATGTTTTTCAATGGCAAAAATCAATGAATATTGTAAATGCACAAACAGTAATATCTCCACATTGCAAGGTGCAATTCTGAAATTTTTTGCTTTTTCCTGCTAATCCTAGCATGATAAAGAAGATTCAAAGAGAGTGAGATGCCAGCTCCTTTCATTCAGTCAGTAGCTTCAAACATTTCTGGTATATGAAAAACATGTTTTTCAATGGCAAAAATCAATGAATATTGTAAATGCACAAACAGTAATATCTCCACATTGCACGGTGCAATTCTGAAATTTTTAGCTTTTTCCTGTTAATCCTAGCATGATAAAGAAGATTCAAAGAGAGTGAGATGTCAGCTCCTTTCATTCAGTCAGTAGCTTCAAACATTTCTGGTATATGAAAAACATGTTTTTCAATGGCAAAAATCAATGAATATTGTAAATGCACAAACAGTAATATCTCCACATTGCAAGGTGCAATTCTGAAATTTTTTGCTTTTTCCTGCTAATCCTAGCATGATAAAGAAGATTCAAAGAGAGTGAGATGCCAGCTCCTTTCATTCAGTCAGTAGCTTCAAACATTTCTGGTATATGAAAAACATGTTTTTCAATGGCAAAAATCAATGAATATTGTAAATGCACAAACAGTAATATCTCCACATTGCACGGTGCAATTCTGAAATTTTTAGCTTTTTCCTGTTAATCCTAGCATGATAAAGAAGATTCAAAGAGAGTGAGATGCCAGCTCCTTTCATTCAGTCAGTAGCTTCAAACATTTCTGGTATATGAAAAACATGTTTTTCAATGGCAAAAATCAATGAATATTGTAAATGCACAAACAGTAATATCTCCACATTGCAAGGTGCAATTCTGAAATTTTTTGCTTTTTCCTGTTAATCCTAGCATGATAAAGAAGATTCAAAGAGAGTGAGATGCCAGCTCCTTTCATTCTGTCAGTAGCTTCAAACATTTCTGGTATATGAAAAACATGTTTTTCAATGGCAAAAATCAATGAATATTGTAAATGCACAAACAGTAATATCTCCACATTGCAAGGTGCAATTCTGAAATTTTTTGCTTTTTCCTGCTAATCCTAGCATGATAAAGAAGATTCAAAGAGAGTGAGATGCCAGCTCCTTTCATTCAGTCAGTAGCTTCAAACATTTCTGGTATATGAAAAACATGTTTTTCAATGGCAAAAATCAATGAATATTGTAAATGCACAAACAGTAATATCTCCACATTGCACGGTGCAATTCTGAAATTTTTAGCTTTTTCCTGTTAATCCTAGCATGATAAAGAAGATTCAAAGAGAGTGAGATGCCAGCTCCTTTCATTCAGTCAGTAGCTTCAAACATTTCTGGTATATGAAAAACATGTTTTTCAATGGCAAAAATCAATGAATATTGTAAATGCACAAACAGTAATATCTCCACATTGCAAGGTGCAATTCTGAAATTTTTTGCTTTTTCCTGCTAATCCTAGCATGATAAAGAAGATTCAAAGAGAGTGAGATGCCAGCTCCTTTCATTCAGTCAGTAGCTTCAAACATTTCTGGTATATGAAAAACATGTTTTTCAATGGCAAAAATCAATGAATATTGTAAATGCACAAACAGTAATATCTCCACATTGCACGGTGCAATTCTGAAATTTTTAGCTTTTTCCTGTTAATCCTAGCATGATAAAGAAGATTCAAAGAGAGTGAGATGCCAGCTCCTTTCATTCAGTCAGTAGCTT
The DNA here is from genome assembly GCF_046119375.1 of Phyllobates terribilis. NCBI lineage: Eukaryota > Metazoa > Chordata > Amphibia > Anura > Dendrobatidae > Phyllobates > Phyllobates terribilis. The sequence continues at coordinate 1,750 of NW_027371825.1, forward strand.
CAAACATTTCTGGTATATGAAAAACATGTTTTTCAATGGCAAAAATCAATGAATATTGTAAATGCACAAACAGTAATATCTCCACATTGCAAGGTGCAATTCTGAAATTTTTTGCTTTTTCCTGTTAATCCTAGCATGATAAAGAAGATTCAAAGAGAGTGAGATGTCAGCTCCTTTCATTCAGTCAGTAGCTTCAAACATTTCTGGTATATGAAAAACATGTTTTTCAATGGCAAAAATCAATGAATATTGTAAATGCACAAACAGTAATATCTCCACATTGCAAGGTGCAATTCTGAAATTTTTTGCTTTTTCCTGCTAATCCTAGCATGATAAAGAAGATTCAAAGAGAGTGAGATGCCAGCTCCTTTCATTCAGTCAGTAGCTTCAAACATTTCTGGTATATGAAAAACATGTTTTTCAATGGCAAAAATCAATGAATATTGTAAATGCACAAACAGTAATATCTCCACATTGCACGGTGCAATTCTGAAATTTTTAGCTTTTTCCTGTTAATCCTAGCATGATAAAGAAGATTCAAAGAGAGTGAGATGCCAGCTCCTTTCATTCAGTCAGTAGCTTCAAACATTTCTGGTATATGAAAAACATGTTTTTCAATGGCAAAAATCAATGAATATTGTAAATGCACAAACAGTAATATCTCCACATTGCAAGGTGCAATTCTGAAATTTTTTGCTTTTTCCTGCTAATCCTAGCATGATAAAGAAGATTCAAAGAGAGTGAGATGCCAGCTCCTTTCATTCAGTCAGTAGCTTCAAACATTTCTGGTATATGAAAAACATGTTTTTCAATGGCAAAAATCAATGAATATTGTAAATGCACAAACAGTAATATCTCCACATTGCACGGTGCAATTCTGAAATTTTTAGCTTTTTCCTGTTAATCCTAGCATGATAAAGAAGATTCAAAGAGAGTGAGATGCCAGCTCCTTTCATTCAGTCAGTAGCTTCAAACATTTCTGGTATATGAAAAACATGTTTTTCAATGGCAAAAATCAATGAATATTGTAAATGCACAAACAGTAATATCTCCACATTGCACGGTGCAATTCTGAAATTTTTAGCTTTTTCCTGTTAATCCTAGCATGATAAAGAAGATTCAAAGAGAGTGAGATGTCAGCTCCTTTCATTCAGTCAGTAGCTTCAAACATTTCTGGTATATGAAAAACATGTTTTTCAATGGCAAAAATCAATGAATATTGTAAATGCACAAACAGTAATATCTCCACATTGCAAGGTGCAATTCTGAAATTTTTTGCTTTTTCCTGCTAATCCTAGCATGATAAAGAAGATTCAAAGAGAGTGAGATGCCAGCTCCTTTCATTCAGTCAGTAGCTTCAAACATTTCTGGTATATGAAAAACATGTTTTTCAATGGCAAAAATCAATGAATATTGTAAATGCACAAACAGTAATATCTCCACATTGCACGGTGCAATTCTGAAATTTTTAGCTTTTTCCTGTTAATCCTAGCATGATAAAGAAGATTCAAAGAGAGTGAGATGCCAGCTCCTTTCATTCAGTCAGTAGCTTCAAACATTTCTGGTATATGAAAAACATGTTTTTCAATGGCAAAAATCAATGAATATTGTAAATGCACAAACAGTAATATCTCCACATTGCAAGGTGCAATTCTGAAATTTTTTGCTTTTTCCTGCTAATCCTAGCATGATAAAGAAGATTCAAAGAGAGTGAGATGCCAGCTCCTTTCATTCAGTCAGTAGCTTCAAACATTTCTGGTATATGAAAAACATGTTTTTCAATGGCAAAAATCAATGAATATTGTAAATGCACAAACAGTAATATCTCCACATTGCACGGTGCAATTCTGAAATTTTTAGCTTTTTCCTGTTAATCCTAGCATGATAAAGAAGATTCAAAGAGAGTGAGATGCCAGCTCCTTTCATTCAGTCAGTAGCTTCAAACATTTCTGGTATATGAAAAACATGTTTTTCAATGGCAAAAATCAATGAATATTGTAAATGCACAAACAGTAATATCTCCACATTGCAAGGTGCAATTCTGAAATTTTTTGCTTTTTCCTGCTAATCCTAGCATGATAAAGAAGATTCAAAGAGAGTGAGATGCCAGCTCCTTTCATTCAGTCAGTAGCTTCAAACATTTCTGGTATATGAAAAACATGTTTTTCAATGGCAAAAATCAATGAATATTGTAAATGCACAAACAGTAATATCTCCACATTGCACGGTGCAATTCTGAAATTTTTAGCTTTTTCCTGTTAATCCTAGCATGATAAAGAAGATTCAAAGAGAGTGAGATGCCAGCTCCTTTCATTCAGTCAGTAGCTTCAAACATTTCTGGTATATGAAAAACATGTTTTTCAATGGCAAAAATCAATGAATATTGTAAATGCACAAACAGTAATATCTCCACATTGCAAGGTGCAATTCTGAAATTTTTTGCTTTTTCCTGCTAATCCTAGCATGATAAAGAAGATTCAAAGAGAGTGAGATGCCAGCTCCTTTCATTCAGTCAGTAGCTTCAAACATTTCTGGTATATGAAAAACATGTTTTTCAATGGCAAAAATCAATGAATATTGTAAATGCACAAACAGTAATATCTCCACATTGCACGGTGCAATTCTGAAATTTTTAGCTTTTTCCTGTTAATCCTAGCATGATAAAGAAGATTCAAAGAGAGTGAGATGCCAGCTCCTTTCATTCAGTCAGTAGCTTCAAACATTTCTGGTATATGAAAAACATGTTTTTCAATGGCAAAAATCAATGAATATTGTAAATGCACAAACAGTAATATCTCCACATTGCAAGGTGCAATTCTGAAATTTTTTGCTTTTTCCTGTTAATCCTAGCATGATAAAGAAGATTCAAAGAGAGTGAGATGTCAGCTCCTTTCATTCAGTCAGTAGCTTCAAACATTTCTGGTATATGAAAAACATGTTTTTCAATGGCAAAAATCAATGAATATTGTAAATGCACAAACAGTAATATCTCCACATTGCAAGGTGCAATTCTGAAATTTTTTGCTTTTTCCTGCTAATCCTAGCATGATAAAGAAGATTCAAAGAGAGTGAGATGCCAGCTCCTTTCATTCAGTCAGTAGCTTCAAACATTTCTGGTATATGAAAAACATGTTTTTCAATGGCAAAAATCAATGAATATTGTAAATGCACAAACAGTAATATCTCCACATTGCACGGTGCAATTCTGAAATTTTTAGCTTTTTCCTGTTAATCCTAGCATGATAAAGAAGATTCAAAGAGAGTGAGATGCCAGCTCCTTTCATTCAGTCAGTAGCTTCAAACATTTCTGGTATATGAAAAACATGTTTTTCAATGGCAAAAATCAATGAATATTGTAAATGCACAAACAGTAATATCTCCACATTGCAAGGTGCAATTCTGAAATTTTTTGCTTTTTCCTGTTAATCCTAGCATGATAAAGAAGATTCAAAGAGAGTGAGATGTCAGCTCCTTTCATTCAGTCAGTAGCTTCAAACATTTCTGGTATATGAAAAACATGTTTTTCAATGGCAAAAATCAATGAATATTGTAAATGCACAAACAGTAATATCTCCACATTGCAAGGTGCAATTCTGAAATTTTTTGCTTTTTCCTGCTAATCCTAGCATGATAAAGAAGATTCAAAGAGAGTGAGATGCCAGCTCCTTTCATTCAGTCAGTAGCTTCAAACATTTCTGGTATATGAAAAACATGTTTTTCAATGGCAAAAATCAATGAATATTGTAAATGCACAAACAGTAATATCTCCACATTGCACGGTGCAATTCTGAAATTTTTAGCTTTTTCCTGTTAATCCTAGCATGATAAAGAAGATTCAAAGAGAGTGAGATGCCAGCTCCTTTCATTCAGTCAGTAGCTTCAAACATTTCTGGTATATGAAAAACATGTTTTTCAATGGCAAAAATCAATGAATATTGTAAATGCACAAACAGTAATATCTCCACATTGCAAGGTGCAATTCTGAAATTTTTTGCTTTTTCCTGCTAATCCTAGCATGATAAAGAAGATTCAAAGAGAGTGAGATGCCAGCTCCTTTCATTCAGTCAGTAGCTTCAAACATTTCTGGTATATGAAAAACATGTTTTTCAATGGCAAAAATCAATGAATATTGTAAATGCACAAACAGTAATATCTCCACATTGCACGGTGCAATTCTGAAATTTTTAGCTTTTTCCTGTTAATCCTAGCATGATAAAGAAGATTCAAAGAGAGTGAGATGCCAGCTCCTTTCATTCAGTCAGTAGCTTCAAACATTTCTGGTATATGAAAAACATGTTTTTCAATGGCAAAAATCAATGAATATTGTAAATGCACAAACAGTAATATCTCCACATTGCAAGGTGCAATTCTGAAATTTTTTGCTTTTTCCTGTTAATCCTAGCATGATAAAGAAGATTCAAAGAGAGTGAGATGCCAGCTCCTTTCATTCAGTCAGTAGCTTCAAACATTTCTGGTATATGAAAAACATGTTTTTCAATGGCAAAAATCAATGAATATTGTAAATGCACAAACAGTAATATCTCCACATTGCAAGGTGCAATTCTGAATTTTTTTGCTTTTTCCTGCTAATCCTAGCATGATAAAGAAGATTCAAAGAGAGTGAGATGCCAGCTCCTTTCATTCAGTCAGTAGCTTCAAACATTTCTGGTATATGAAAAACATGTTTTTCAATGGCAAAAATCAATGAATATTGTAAATGCACAAACAGTAATATCTCCACATTGCACGGTGCAATTCTGAAATTTTTAGCTTTTTCCTGTTAATCCTAGCATGATAAAGAAGATTCAAAGAGAGTGAGATGCCAGCTCCTTTCATTCAGTCAGTAGCTTCAAACATTTCTGGTATATGAAAAACATGTTTTTCAATGGCAAAAATCAATGAATATTGTAAATGCACAAACAGTAATATCTCCACATTGCAAGGTGCAATTCTGAAATTTTTTGCTTTTTCCTGCTAATCCTAGCATGATAAAGAAGATTCAAAGAGAGTGAGATGCCAGCTCCTTTCATTCAGTCAGTAGCTTCAAACATTTCTGGTATATGAAAAACATGTTTTTCAATGGCAAAAATCAATGAATATTGTAAATGCACAAACAGTAATATCTCCACATTGCACGGTGCAATTCTGAAATTTTTAGCTTTTTCCTGTTAATCCTAGCATGATATTCAAAGAGAGTGAAATGCCAGCTCCTTTCATTCAGTCAGTAGCTTCAAACATTTCTGGTATATGAAAAACATGTTTTTCAATGGCAAAAATCAATGAATATTGTAAATGCACAAACAGTAATATCTCCACATTGCAAGGTGCAATTCTGAAATTTTTTGCTTTTTCCTGTTAATCCTAGCATGATAAAGAAGATTCAAAGAGAGTGAGATGCCAGCTCCTTTCATTCAGTCAGTAGCTTCAAACATTTCTGGCATATGAAAAACATGTTTTTCAATGGCAAAAATCAATGAATATTGTAAATGCACAAACAGTAATATCTCCACATTGCAAGGTGCAATTCTGAAATTTTTTGCTTTTTCCTGCTAATCCTAGCATGATAAAGAAGATTCAAAGAGAGTGAGATGCCAGCTCCTTTCATTCAGTCAGTAGCTTCAAACATTTCTGGTATATGAAAAACATGTTTTTCAATGGCAAAAATCAATGAATATTGTAAATGCACAAACAGTAATATCTCCACATTGCAAGGTGCAATTCTGAAATTTTTAGCTTTTTCCTGTTAATCCTAGCATGATAAAGAAGATTCAAAGAGAGTGAGATGCCAGCTCCTTTCATTCAGTCAGTAGCTTCAAACATTTCTGGTATATGAAAAACATGTTTTTCAATGGCAAAAATCAATGAATATTGTAAATGCACAAACAGTAATATCTCCACATTGCAAGGTGCAATTCTGAAATTTTTTGCTTTTTCCTGCTAATCCTAGCATGATAAAGAAGATTCAAAGAGAGTGAGATGCCAGCTCCTTTCATTCAGTCAGTAGCTTCAAACATTTCTGGTATATGAAAAACATGTTTTTCAATGGCAAAAATCAATGAATATTGTAAATGCACAAACAGTAATATCTCCACATTGCACGGTGCAATTCTGAAATTTTTAGCTTTTTCCTGTTAATCCTAGCATGATAAAGAAGATTCAAAGAGAGTGAGATGCCAGCTCCTTTCATTCAGTCAGTAGCTTCAAACATTTCTGGTATATGAAAAACATGTTTTTCAATGGCAAAAATCAATGAATATTGTAAATGCAAAAACAGTAATATCTCCACATTGCAAGGTGCAATTCTGAAATTTTTTGCTTTTTCCTGCTAATCCTAGCATGATAAAGAAGATTCAAAGAGAGTGAGATGCCAGCTCCTTTCATTCAGTCAGTAGCTTCAAACATTTCTGGTATATGAAAAACATGTTTTTCAATGGCAAAAATCAATGAATATTGTAAATGCACAAACAGTAATATCTCCACATTGCAAGGTGCAATTCTGAAATTTTTTGCTTTTTCCTGTTAATCCTAGCATGATAAAGAAGATTCAAAGAGAGTGAGATGCCAGCTCCTTTCATTCAGTCAGTAGCTTCAAACATTTCTGGTATATGAAAAACATGTTTTTCAATGGCAAAAATCAATGAATATTGTAAATGCACAAACAGTAATATCTCCACATTGCAAGGTGCAATTCTGAAATTTTTTGCTTTTTCCTGCTAATCCTAGCATGATAAAGAAGATTCAAAGAGAGTGAGATGCCAGCTCCTTTCATTCAGTCAGTAGCTTCAAACATTTCTGGTATATGAAAAACATGTTTTTCAATGGCAAAAATCAATGAATATTGTAAATGCACAAACAGTAATATCTCCACATTGCAAGGTGCAATTCTGAATTTTTTTGCTTTTTCCTGCTAATCCTAGCATGATAAAGAAGATTCAAAGAGAGTGAGATGCCAGCTCCTTTCATTCAGTCAGTAGCTTCAAACATTTCTGGTATATGAAAAACATGTTTTTCAATGGCAAAAATCAATGAATATTGTAAATGCACAAACAGTAATATCTCCACATTGCACGGTGCAATTCTGAAATTTTTAGCTTTTTCCTGTTAATCCTAGCATGATAAAGAAGATTCAAAGAGAGTGAGATGCCAGCTCCTTTCATTCAGTCAGTAGCTTCAAACATTTCTGGTATATGAAAAACATGTTTTTCAATGGCAAAAATCAATGAATATTGTAAATGCACAAACAGTAATATCTCCACATTGCAAGGTGCAATTCTGAAATTTTTTGCTTTTTCCTGCTAATCCTAGCATGATAAAGAAGATTCAAAGAGAGTGAGATGCCAGCTCCTTTCATTCAGTCAGTAGCTTCAAACATTTCTGGTATATGAAAAACATGTTTTTCAATGGCAAAAATCAATGAATATTGTAAATGCACAAACAGTAATATCTCCACATTGCACGGTGCAATTCTGAAATTTTTAGCTTTTTCCTGTTAATCCTAGCATGATAAAGAAGATTCAAAGAGAGTGAGATGCCAGCTCCTTTCATTCAGTCAGTAGCTTCAAACATTTCTGGTATATGAAAAACATGTTTTTCAATGGCAAAAATCAATGAATATTGTAAATGCACAAACAGTAATATCTCCACATTGCAAGGTGCAATTCTGAAATTTTTTGCTTTTTCCTGCTAATCCTAGCATGATAAAGAAGATTCAAAGAGAGTGAGATGCCAGCTCCTTTCATTCAGTCAGTAGCTTCAAACATATCTGGTATATGAAAAACATGTTTTTCAATGGCAAAAATCAATGAATATTGTAAATGCACAAACAGTAATATCTCCACATTGCACGGTGCAATTCTGAAATTTTTAGCTTTTTCCTGTTAATCCTAGCATGATAAAGAAGATTCAAAGAGAGTGAGATGCCAGCTCCTTTCATTCAGTCAGTAGCTTCAAACATTTCTGGTATATGAAAAACATGTTTTTCAATGGCAAAAATCAATGAATATTGTAAATGCACAAACAGTAATATCTCCACATTGCAAGGTGCAATTCTGAAATTTTTTGCTTTTTCCTGTTAATCCTAGCATGATAAAGAAGATTCAAAGAGAGTGAGATGCCAGCTCCTTTCATTCAGTCAGTAGCTTCAAACATTTCTGGTATATGAAAAACATGTTTTTCAATGGCAAAAATCAATGAATATTGTAAATGCACAAACAGTAATATCTCCACATTGCAAGGTGCAATTCTGAAATTTTTTGCTTTTTCCTGCTAATCCTAGCATGATAAAGAAGATTCAAAGAGAGTGAGATGCCAGCTCCTTTCATTCAGTCAGTAGCCTCAAACATTTCTGGTATATGAAAAACATGTTTTTCAATGGCAAAAATCAATGAATATTGTAAATGCACAAACAGTAATATCTCCACATTGCACGGTGCAATTCTGAAATTTTTTGCTTTTTCCTGTTAATCCTAGCATGATAAAGAAGATTCAAAGAGAGTGAGATGCCAGCTCCTTTCATTCAGTCAGTAGCTTCAAACATTTCTGGTATATGAAAAACATGTTTTTCAATGGCAAAAATCAATGAATATTGTAAATGCACAAACAGTAATATCTCCACATTGCAAGGTGCAATTCTGAAATTTTTTGCTTTTTCCTGCTAATCCTAGCATGATAAAGAAGATTCAAAGAGAGTGAGATGCCAGCTCCTTTCATTCAGTCAGTAGCTTCAAACATTTCTGGTATATGAAAAACATGTTTTTCAATGGCAAAAATCAATGAATATTGTAAATGCACAAACAGTAATATCTCCACATTGCACGGTGCAATTCTGAAATTTTTAGCTTTTTCCTGTTAATCCTAGCATGATATTCAAAGAGAGTGAGATGCCAGCTCCTTTCATTCAGTCAGTAGCTTCAAACATTTCTGGTATATGAAAAACATGTTTTTCAATGGCAAAAATCAATGAATATTGTAAATGCACAAACAGTAATATCTCCACATTGCAAGGTGCAATTCTGAAATTTTTTGCTTTTTCCTGCTAATCCTAGCATGATAAAGAAGATTCAAAGAGAGTGAGATGCCAGCTCCTTTCATTCAGTCAGTAGCTTCAAACATTTCTGGTATATGAAAAACATGTTTTTCAATGGCAAAAATCAATGAATATTGTAAATGCACACAGTAATATCTCCACATTGCAAGGTGCAATTCTGAAATTTTTTGCTTTTTCCTGCTAATCCTAGCATGATAAAGAAGATTCAAAGAGAGTGAGATGCCAGCTCCTTTCATTCAGTCAGTAGCTTCAAACATTTCTGGTATATGAAAAACATGTTTTTCAATGGCAAAAATCAATGAATATTGTAAATGCACAAACAGTAATATCTCCACATTGCAAGGTGCAATTCTGAAATTTTTTGCTTTTTCCTGTTAATCCTAGCATGATAAAGAAGATTCAAAGAGAGTGAGATGCCAGCTCCTTTCATTCAGTCAGTAGCTTCAAACATTTCTGGCATATGAAAAACATGTTTTTCAATGGCAAAAATCAATGAATATTGTAAATGCACAAACAGTAATATCTCCACATTGCAAGGTGCAATTCTGAAATTTTTTGCTTTTTCCTGCTAATCCTAGCATGATAAAGAAGATTCAAAGAGAGTGAGATGCCAGCTCCTTTCATTCAGTCAGTAGCTTCAAACATTTCTGGTATATGAAAAACATGTTTTTCAATGGCAAAAATCAATGAATATTGTAAATGCACAAACAGTAATATCTCCACATTGCAAGGTGCAATTCTGAAATTTTTAGCTTTTTCCTTTAATCCTAGCATGATAAAGAAGATTCAAAGAGAGTGAGATGCCAGCTCCTTTCATTCAGTCAGTAGCTTCAAACATTTCTGGTATATGAAAAACATGTTTTTCAATGGCAAAAATCAATGAATATTGTAAATGCACAAACAGTAATATCTCCACATTGCAAGGTGCAATTCTGAAATTTTTTGCTTTTTCCTGCTAATCCTAGCATGATAAAGAAGATTCAAAGAGAGTGAGATGCCAGCTCCTTTCATTCAGTCAGTAGCTTCAAACATTTCTGGTATATGAAAAACATGTTTTTCAATGGCAAAAATCAATGAATATTGTAAATGCACAAACAGTAATATCTCCACATTGCACGGTGCAATTCTGAAATTTTTAGCTTTTTCCTGTTAATCCTAGCATGATAAAGAAGATTCAAAGAGAGTGAGATGCCAGCTCCTTTCATTCAGTCAGTAGCTTCAAACATTTCTGGTATATGAAAAACATGTTTTTCAATGGCAAAAATCAATGAATATTGTAAATGCACAAACAGTAATATCTCCACATTGCAAGGTGCAATTCTGAAATTTTTTGCTTTTTCCTGTTAATCCTAGCATGATAAAGAAGATTCAAAGAGAGTGAGATGCCAGCTCCTTTCATTCAGTCAGTAGCTTCAAACATTTCTGGTATATGAAAAACATGTTTTTCAATGGCAAAAATCAATGAATATTGTAAATGCACAAACAGTAATATCTCCACATTGCAAGGTGCAATTCTGAAATTTTTTGCTTTTTCCTGCTAATCCTAGCATGATAAAGAAGATTCAAAGAGAGTGAGATGCCAGCTCCTTTCATTCAGTCAGTAGCTTCAAACATTTCTGGTATATGAAAAACATGTTTTTCAATGGCAAAAATCAATGAATATTGTAAATGCACAAACAGTAATATCTCCACATTGCACGGTGCAATTCTGAAATTTTTAGCTTTTTCCTGTTAATCCTAGCATGATAAAGAAGATTCAAAGAGAGTGAGATGCCAGCTCCTTTCATTCAGTCAGTAGCTTCAAACATTTCTGGTATATGAAAAACATGTTTTTCAATGGCAAAAATCAATGAATATTGTAAATGCACAAACAGTAATATCTCCACATTGCAAGGTGCAATTCTGAAATTTTTTGCTTTTTCCTGTTAATCCTAGCATGATAAAGAAGATTCAAAGAGAGTGAGATGCCAGCTCCTTTCATTCAGTCAGTAGCTTCAAACATTTCTGGTATATGAAAAACATGTTTTTCAATGGCAAAAATCAATGAATATTGTAAATGCACAAACAGTAATATCTCCACATTGCAAGGTGCAATTCTGAAATTTTTTGCTTTTTCCTGCTAATCCTAGCATGATAAAGAAGATTCAAAGAGAGTGAGATGCCAGCTCCTTTCATTCAGTCAGTAGCTTCAAACATTTCTGGTATATGAAAAACATGTTTTTCAATGGCAAAAATCAATGAATATTGTAAATGCACAAACAGTAATATCTCCACATTGCACGGTGCAATTCTGAAATTTTTAGCTTTTTCCTGTTAATCCTAGCATGATAAAGAAGATTCAAAGAGAGTGAGATGCCAGCTCCTTTCATTCAGTCAGTAGCTTCAAACATTTCTGGTATATGAAAAACATGTTTTTTCAATGGCAAAAATCAATGAATATTGTAAATGCACAAACAGTAATATCTCCACATTGCAAGGTGCAATTCTGAAATTTTTTGCTTTTTCCTGTTAATCCTAGCATGATAAAGAAGATTCAAAGAGAGTGAGATGCCAGCTCCTTTCATTCAGTCAGTAGCTTCAAACATTTCTGGTATATGAAAAACATGTTTTTCAATGGCAAAAATCAATGAATATTGTAAATGCACAAACAGTAATATCTCCACATTGCAAGGTGCAATTCTGAAATTTTTTGCTTTTTCCTGCTAATCCTAGCATGATAAAGAAGATTCAAAGAGAGTGAGATGCCAGCTCCTTTCATTCAGTCAGTAGCTTCAAACATTTCTGGTATATGAAAAACATGTTTTTCAATGGCAAAAATCAATGAATATTGTAAATGCACAAACAGTAATATCTCCACATTGCACGGTGCAATTCTGAAATTTTTAGCTTTTTCCTGTTAATCCTAGCATGATAAAGAAGATTCAAAGAGAGTGAGATGCCAGCTCCTTTCATTCAGTCAGTAGCTTCAAACATTTCTGGTATATGAAAAACATGTTTTTCAATGGCAAAAATCAATGAATATTGTAAATGCACAAACAGTAATATCTCCACATTGCAAGGTGCAATTCTGAAATTTTTTGCTTTTTCCTGTTAATCCTAGCATGATAAAGAAGATTCAAAGAGAGTGAGATGCCAGCTCCTTTCATTCAGTCAGTAGCTTCAAACATTTCTGGTATATGAAAAACATGTTTTTCAATGGCAAAAATCAATGAATATTGTAAATGCACAAACAGTAATATCTCCACATTGCAAGGTGCAATTCTGAAATTTTTTGCTTTTTCCTGCTAATCCTAGCATGATAAAGAAGATTCAAAGAGAGTGAGATGCCAGCTCCTTTCATTCAGTCAGTAGCTTCAAACATTTCTGGTATATGAAAAACATGTTTTTCAATGGCAAAAATCAATGAATATTGTAAATGCACAAACAGTAATATCTCCACATTGCACGGTGCAATTCTGAAATTTTTAGCTTTTTCCTGTTAATCCTAGCATGATAAAGAAGATTCAAAGAGAGTGAGATGCCAGCTCCTTTCATTCAGTCAGTAGCTTCAAACATTTCTGGTATATGAAAAACATGTTTTTTCAATGGCAAAAATCAATGAATATTGTAAATGCACAAACAGTAATATCTCCACATTGCAAGGTGCAATTCTGAAATTTTTTGCTTTTTCCTGCTAATCCTAGCATGATAAAGAAGATTCAAAGAGAGTGAGATGCCAGCTCCTTTCATTCAGTCAGTAGCTTCAAACATTTCTGGTATATGAAAAACATGTTTTTCAATGGCAAAAATCAATGAATATTGTAAATGCACAAACAGTAATATCTCCACATTGCACGGTGCAATTCTGAAATTTTTAGCTTTTTCCTGTTAATCCTAGCATGATAAAGAAGATTCAAAGAGAGTGAGATGCCAGCTCCTTTCATTCAGTCAGTAGCTTCAAACATTTCTGGTATATGAAAAACATGTTTTTCAATGGCAAAAATCAATGAATATTGTAAATGCACAAACAGTAATATCTCCACATTGCAAGGTGCAATTCTGAAATTTTTTGCTTTTTCCTGCTAATCCTAGCATGATAAAGAAGATTCAAAGAGAGTGAGATGCCAGCTCCTTTCATTCAGTCAGTAGCTTCAAACATTTCTGGTATATGAAAAACATGTTTTTCAATGGCAAAAATCAATGAATATTGTAAATGCACAAACAGTAATATCTCCACATTGCACGGTGCAATTCTGAAATTTTTAGCTTTTTCCTGTTAATCCTAGCATGATAAAGAAGATTCAAAGAGAGTGAGATGCCAGCTCCTTTCATTCAGTCAGTAGCTTCAAACATTTCTGGTATATGAAAAACATGTTTTTCAATGGCAAAAATCAATGAATATTGTAAATGCACAAACAGTAATATCTCCACATTGCACGGTGCAATTCTGAAATTTTTAGCTTTTTCCTGTTAATCCTAGCATGATAAAGAAGATTCAAAGAGAGTGAGATGCCAGCTCCTTTCATTCAGTCAGTAGCTTCAAACATTTCTGGTATATGAAAAACATGTTTTTCAATGGCAAAAATCAATGAATATTGTAAATGCACAAACAGTAATATCTCCACATTGCAAGGTGCAATTCTGAAATTTTTTGCTTTTTCCTGTTAATCCTAGCATGATAAAGAAGATTCAAAGAGAGTGAGATGCCAGCTCCTTTCATTCAGTCAGTAGCTTCAAACATTTCTGGTATATGAAAAACATGTTTTTCAATGGCAAAAATCAATGAATATTGTAAATGCACAAACAGTAATATCTCCACATTGCAAGGTGCAATTCTGAAATTTTTTGCTTTTTCCTGCTAATCCTAGCATGATAAAGAAGATTCAAAGAGAGTGAGATGCCAGCTCCTTTCATTCAGTCAGTAGCTTCAAACATTTCTGGTATATGAAAAACATGTTTTTCAATGGCAAAAATCAATGAATATTGTAAATGCACAAACAGTAATATCTCCACATTGCACGGTGCAATTCTGAAATTTTTAGCTTTTTCCTGTTAATCCTAGCATGATATTCAAAGAGAGTGAGATGCCAGCTCCTTTCATTCAGTCAGCAGCTTCAAACATTTCTGGTATATGAAAAACATGTTTTTCAATGGCAAAAATCAATGAATATTGTAAATGCACAAACAGTAATATCTCCACATTGCAAGGTGCAATTCTGAAATTTTTTGCTTTTTCCTGCTAATCCTAGCATGATAAAGAAGATTCAAAGAGAGTGAGATGCCAGCTCCTTTCATTCAGTCAGTAGCTTCAAACATTTCTGGTATATGAAAAACATGTTTTTCAATGGCAAAAATCAATGAATATTGTAAATGCACACAGTAATATCTCCACATTGCAAGGTGCAATTCTGAAATTTTTTGCTTTTTCCTGCTAATCCTAGCATGATAAAGAAGATTCAAAGAGGGTGAGATGCCAGCTCCTTTCATTCAGTCAGTAGCTTCAAACATTTCTGGTATATGAAAAACATGTTTTTCAATGGCAAAAATCAATGAATATTGTAAATGCACAAACAGTAATATCTCCACATTGCAAGGTGCAATTCTGAAATTTTTTGCTTTTTCCTGTTAATCCTAGCATGATAAAGAAGATTCAAAGAGAGTGAGATGCCAGCTCCTTTCATTCAGTCAGTAGCTTCAAACATTTCTGGCATATGAAAAACATGTTTTTCAATGGCAAAAATCAATGAATATTGTAAATGCACAAACAGTAATATCTCCACATTGCAAGGTGCAATTCTGAAATTTTTTGCTTTTTCCTGCTAATCCTAGCATGATAAAGAAGATTCAAAGAGAGTGAGATGCCAGCTCCTTTCATTCAGTCAGTAGCTTCAAACATTTCTGGTATATGAAAAACATGTTTTTCAATGGCAAAAATCAATGAATATTGTAAATGCACAAACAGTAATATCTCCACATTGCAAGGTGCAATTCTGAAATTTTTAGCTTTTTCCTGTTAATCCTAGCATGATAAAGAAGATTCAAAGAGAGTGAGATGCCAGCTCCTTTCATTCAGTCAGTAGCTTCAAACATTTCTGGTATATGAAAAACATGTTTTTCAATGGCAAAAATCAATGAATATTGTAAATGCACAAACAGTAATATCTCCACATTGCAAGGTGCAATTCTGAAATTTTTTGCTTTTTCCTGCTAATCCTAGCATGATAAAGAAGATTCAAAGAGAGTGAGATGCCAGCTCCTTTCATTCAGTCAGTAGCTTCAAACATTTCTGGTATATGAAAAACATGTTTTTCAATGGCAAAAATCAATGAATATTGTAAATGCACAAACAGTAATATCTCCACATTGCACGGTGCAATTCTGAAATTTTTAGCTTTTTCCTGTTAATCCTAGCATGATAAAGAAGATTCAAAGAGAGTGAGATGCCAGCTCCTTTCATTCAGTCAGTAGCTTCAAACATTTCTGGTATATGAAAAACATGTTTTTCAATGGCAAAAATCAATGAATATTGTAAATGCACAAACAGTAATATCTCCACATTGCAAGGTGCAATTCTGAAATTTTTTGCTTTTTCCTGCTAATCCTAGCATGATAAAGAAGATTCAAAGAGAGTGAGATGCCAGCTCCTTTCATTCAGTCAGTAGCTTCAAACATTTCTGGTATATGAAAAACATGTTTTTCAATGGCAAAAATCAATGAATATTGTAAATGCACAAACAGTAATATCTCCACATTGCACGGTGCAATTCTGAAATTTTTAGCTTTTTCCTGTTAATCCTAGCATGATAAAGAAGATTCAAAGAGAGTGAGATGCCAGCTCCTTTCATTCAGTCAGTAGCTTCAAACATTTCTGGTATATGAAAAACATGTTTTTCAATGGCAAAAATCAATGAATATTGTAAATGCACAAACAGTAATATCTCCACATTGCAAGGTGCAATTCTGAAATTTTTTGCTTTTTCCTGTTAATCCTAGCATGATAAAGAAGATTCAAAGAGAGTGAGATGCCAGCTCCTTTCATTCAGTCAGTAGCTTCAAACATTTCTGGTATATGAAAAACATGTTTTTCAATGGCAAAAATCAATGAATATTGTAAATGCACAAACAGTAATATCTCCACATTGCAAGGTGCAATTCTGAAATTTTTTGCTTTTTCCTGCTAATCCTAGCATGATAAAGAAGATTCAAAGAGAGTGAGATGCCAGCTCCTTTCATTCAGTCAGTAGCTTCAAACATTTCTGGTATATGAAAAACATGTTTTTCAATGGCAAAAATCAATGAATATTGTAAATGCACAAACAGTAATATCTCCACATTGCACAGTGCAATTCTGAAATTTTTAGCTTTTTCCTGTTAATCCTAGCATGATAAAGAAGATTCAAAGAGAGTGAGATGCCAGCTCCTTTCATTCAGTCAGTAGCTTCAAACATTTCTGGTATATGAAAAACATGTTTTTCAATGGCAAAAATCAATGAATATTGTAAATGCACAAACAGTAATATCTCCACATTGCAAGGTGCAATTCTGAAATTTTTTGCTTTTTCCTGCTAATCCTAGCATGATAAAGAAGATTCAAAGAGAGTGAGATGCCAGCTCCTTTCATTCAGTCAGTAGCTTCAAACATTTCTGGTATATGAAAAACATGTTTTTCAATGGCAAAAATCAATGAATATTGTAAATGCACAAACAGTAATATCTCCACATTGCACGGTGCAATTCTGAAATTTTTAGCTTTTTCCTGTTAATCCTAGCATGATAAAGAAGATTCAAAGAGAGTGAGATGCCAGCTCCTTTCATTCAGTCAGTAGCTTCAAACATTTCTGGTATATGAAAAACATGTTTTTCAATGGCAAAAATCAATGAATATTGTAAATGCACAAACAGTAATATCTCCACATTGCAAGGTGCAATTCTGAAATTTTTTGCTTTTTCCTGTTAATCCTAGCATGATAAAGAAGATTCAAAGAGAGTGAGATGCCAGCTCCTTTCATTCAGTCAGTAGCTTCAAACATTTCTGGTATATGAAAAACATGTTTTTCAATGGCAAAAATCAATGAATATTGTAAATGCACAAACAGTAATATCTCCACATTGCAAGGTGCAATTCTGAAATTTTTTGCTTTTTCCTGCTAATCCTAGCATGATAAAGAAGATTCAAAGAGAGTGAGATGCCAGCTCCTTTCATTCAGTCAGTAGCTTCAAACATTTCTGGTATATGAAAAACATGTTTTTCAATGGCAAAAATCAATGAATATTGTAAATGCACAAACAGTAATATCTCCACATTGCACGGTGCAATTCTGAAATTTTTAGCTTTTTCCTGTTAATCCTAGCATGATAAAGAAGATTCAAAGAGAGTAAGATGCCAGCTCCTTTCATTCAGTCAGTAGCTTCAAACATTTCTGGTATATGAAAAACATGTTTTTCAATGGCAAAAATCAATGAATATTGTAAATGCACAAACAGTAATATCTCCACATTGCAAGGTGCAATTCTGAAATTTTTTGCTTTTTCCTGCTAATCCTAGCATGATAAAGAAGATTCAAAGAGAGTGAGATGCCAGCTCCTTTCATTCAGTCAGTAGCTTCAAACATTTCTGGTATATGAAAAACATGTTTTTCAATGGCAAAAATCAATGAATATTGTAAATGCACAAACAGTAATATCTCCACATTGCACGGTGCAATTCTGAAATTTTTAGCTTTTTCCTGTTAATCCTAGCATGATAAAGATTCAAAGAGAGTGAGATGCCAGCTCCTTTCATTCAGTCAGTAGCTTCAAACATTTCTGGTATATGAAAAACATGTTTTTCAATGGCAAAAATCAATGAATATTGTAAATGCACAAACAGTAATATCTCCACATTGCAAGGTGCAATTCTGAAATTTTTTGCTTTTTCCTGTTAATCCTAGCATGATAAAGAAGATTCAAAGAGAGTGAGATGCCAGCTCCTTTCATTCAGTCAGTAGCTTCAAACATTTCTGGTATATGAAAAACATGTTTTTCAATGGCAAAAATCAATGAATATTGTAAATGCACAAACAGTAATATCTCCACATTGCAAGGTGCAATTCTGAATTTTTTTGCTTTTTCCTGCTAATCCTAGCATGATAAAGAAGATTCAAAGAGAGTGAGATGCCAGCTCCTTTCATTCAGTCAGTAGCTTCAAACATTTCTGGTATATGAAAAACATGTTTTTCAATGGCAAAAATCAATGAATATTGTAAATGCACAAACAGTAATATCTCCACATTGCACGGTGCAATTCTGAAATTTTTAGCTTTTTCCTGTTAATCCTAGCATGATAAAGAAGATTCAAAGAGAGTGAGATGCCAGCTCCTTTCATTCAGTCAGTAGCTTCAAACATTTCTGGTATATGAAAAACATGTTTTTCAATGGCAAAAATCTATGAATATTGTAAATGCACAAACAGTAATATCTCCACATTGCAAGGTGCAATTCTGAAATTTTTTGCTTTTTCCTGCTAATCCTAGCATGATAAAGAAGATTCAAAGAGAGTGAGATGCCAGCTCCTTTCATTCAGTCAGTAGCTTCAAACATTTCTGGTATATGAAAAACATGTTTTTCAATGGCAAAAATCAATGAATATTGTAAATGCACAAACAGTAATATCTCCACATTGCACGGTGCAATTCTGAAATTTTTAGCTTTTTCCTGTTAATCCTAGCATGATAAAGAAGATTCAAAGAGAGTGAGATGCCAGCTCCTTTCATTCAGTCATTAGCTTCAAACATTTCTGGTATATGAAAAACATGTTTTTCAATGGCAAAAATCAATGAATATTGTAAATGCACAAACAGTAATATCTCCACATTGCACGGTGCAATTCTGAAATTTTTAGCTTTTTCCTGTTAATCCTAGCATGATAAAGAAGATTCAAAGAGAGTGAGATGCCAGCTCCTTTCATTCAGTCAGTAGCTTCAAACATTTCTGGTATATGAAAAACATGTTTTTCAATGGCAAAAATCAATGAATATTGTAAATGCACAAACAGTAATATCTCCACATTGCAAGGTGCAATTCTGAAATTTTTTGCTTTTTCCTGCTAATCCTAGCATGATAAAGAAGATTCAAAGAGAGTGAGATGCCAGCTCCTTTCATTCAGTCAGTAGCTTCAAACATTTCTGGTATATGAAAAACATGTTTTTCAATGGCAAAAATCAATGAATATTGTAAATGCACAAACAGTAATATCTCCACATTGCACGGTGCAATTCTGAAATTTTTAGCTTTTTCCTGTTAATCCTAGCATGATAAAGAAGATTCAAAGAGAGTGAGATGCCAGCTCCTTTCATTCAGTCAGTAGCTTCAAACATTTCTGGTATATGAAAAACATGTTTTCAATGGCAAAAATCAATGAATATTGTAAATGCACAAACAGTAATATCTCCACATTGCAAGGTGCAATTCTGAAATTTTTTGCTTTTTCCTGCTAATCCTAGCATGATAAAGAAGATTCAAAGAGAGTGAGATGCCAGCTCCTTTCATTCAGTCAGTAGCTTCAAACATTTCTGGTATATGAAAAACATGTTTTTCAATGGCAAAAATCAATGAATATTGTAAATGCACAAACAGTAATATCTCCACATTGCACGGTGAAATTCTGAAATTTTTAGCTTTTTCCTGTTAATCCTAGCATGATAAAGAAGATTCAAAGAGAGTGAGATGCCAGCTCCTTTCATTCAGTCAGTAGCTTCAAACATTTCTGGTATATGAAAAACATGTTTTTCAATGGCAAAAATCAATGAATATTGTAAATGCACAAACAGTAATATCTCCACATTGCAAGGTGCAATTCTGAAATTTTTTGCTTTTTCCTGCTAATCCTAGCATGATAAAGAAGATTCAAAGAGAGTGAGATGCCAGCTCCTTTCATTCAGTCAGTAGCTTCAAACATTTCTGGTATATGAAAAACATGTTTTTCAATGGCAAAAATCAATGAATATTGTAAATGCACAAACAGTAATATCTCCACATTGCAAGGTGCAATTCTGAAATTTTTTGCTTTTTCCTGTTAATCCTAGCATGATAAAGAAGATTCAAAGAGAGTGAGATGCCAGCTCCTTTCATTCAGTCAGTAGCTTCAAACATTTCTGGTATATGAAAAACATGTTTTTCAATGGCAAAAATCAATGAATATTGTAAATGCACAAACAGTAATATCTCCACATTGCAAGGTGCAATTCTGAAATTTTTTGCTTTTTCCTGCTAATCCTAGCATGATAAAGAAGATTCAAAGAGAGTGAGATGCCAGCTCCTTTCATTCAGTCAGTAGCTTCAAACATTTCTGGTATATGAAAAACATGTTTTTCAATGGCAAAAATCAATGAATATTGTAAATGCACAAACAGTAATATCTCCACATTGCAAGGTGCAATTCTGAAATTTTTTGCTTTTTCCTGCTAATCCTAGCATGATAAAGAAGATTCAAAGAGAGTGAGATGCCAGCTCCTTTCATTCAGTCAGTAGCTTCAAACATTTCTGGTATATGAAAAACATGTTTTTCAATGGCAAAAATCAATGAATATTGTAAATGCACAAACAGTAATATCTCCACATTGCAAGGTGCAATTCTGAAATTTTTTGCTTTTTC
>NW_027371826.1:0-22404 GCF_046119375.1 Phyllobates terribilis
AATTGGTCTCTTAGGTTTTATCGTCTGAGCCCATCATATGTTTACTACCGATCTAAACGTCGACACTCGAGCCTACTTTACTTCAGCTACAATAATTATTGCTATTCCCACAGGAGTTAAAGTCTTTAGCTGACTTGCCACAATACATGGCGGCATCATTAAATGAGAGGCTGCCATACTCTGAGCTCTGGGCTTTATTTTTCTTTTTACAGTTGGCGGATTGACTGGAATCGTCCTAGCCAATTCTTCCTTGGACATTGTTCTTCATGACACTTACTATGTAGTTGCACACTTCCACTATGTTTTATCGATAGGGGCAGTATTTGCTATTATAGCAGGCTTTATCCACTGATTTCCTCTCTTTACTGGTTATACTCTCCACGAAACTTGAACTAAAATCCATTTTGGCATTATATTTACTGGGGTAAATTTAACCTTTTTCCCACAGCACTTTCTCGGTTTAGCTGGCATGCCACGTCGATATTCGGACTACCCTGATGCCTACACCCTTTGAAACACAGTCTCCTCAGTAGGCTCACTAATTTCCTTAGTTGCCGTAATCTTAATAATATTTATTATCTGAGAAGCTTTCTCATCAAAACGCCTCTTTTCATCTCCAGAGATAACCCCAACAAACGTCGAATGACTGTATGGATCTCCTCCACCGTATCACACATTTGAAGAGGCCACTTTCTCCCAAACTAATAGATCGAGAAAAGAGGGAATTGAACCCCCATTCCCTGGTTTCAAGCCAGGCGCATCACCGCTCTGCCATTTTCTTTAAGAACTTAGTTAACTCATAACATTACTTTGTCAAGGTAAAATAATAGGTTAAATTCCTATATTTCTTTATGGCCCACCCCCTCCAACTAGGCTTCCAAGACGCAGCATCCCCCATCATAGAAGAATTGCTGCACTTCCATGACCACGCCCTAATAGCAGTATTTCTAATTAGCGCCTTAGTTCTTTATATCATTTCTACCTTAATAACAACAAAGCTATCCAACACTAACACCATTGACGCCCAGGAAATTGAGATAGTATGAACTATTATGCCCGCTGTAATTTTAATTGTCATCGCCCTTCCTTCTCTTCGAATTCTGTACCTAATAGATGAGATTAGCAACCCTGATATTACTATCAAAACAATCGGCCACCAATGGTACTGAAGTTATGAATACTCAGATTTTACTGATCTAAACTTCGACTCCTATATAGTCCCAACTAAAGACCTAACTCCTGGCCAATTTCGCCTACTTGAAGTAGATAATCGAATAGTCACCCCCATTGGCATGGCAACTCGAATTCTTGTTACAGCTGAAGATGTTCTTCACTCATGAGCCGTTCCAGCCTTAGGAGTAAAAACTGACGCCATTCCTGGGCGTCTTAACCAAGCCTCATTCTTAATTTCCCGCCCAGGAGTCTACTATGGGCAGTGCTCAGAAATTTGCGGAGCAAACCACAGTTTTATGCCAATTGTAATTGAATCTCTTCCTATAAAAGAATTTCTAAATTGATCATCCACCTCAACAGATTCTTCGTTAAGAAGCTATAGGAAACAGCGACAGCCTTTTAAGCTGTAGAAAGGTGACTTCCTCCCACCCTCAACGAATGCCTCAATTAGACCCATCACCCTGATTCTTCATCTTATTGTCTTCATGGATAATTTTTCTTCTTTTTTCCCCCACAAAAATCTCTAAACACTACTTCATTAATGACCCCAACTCAAAAACATCTAAAGGTCTTAATAAATCATGATCATGACCATGACCCTAAACTTATTTAGCCAATTTGCTTCCCCAACTTTATTCGGAGTCCCACTAATTCTAGTTTCTATGCTCCTCCCTTGACTTCTTTTCCCCTCTCCCTCCAATCGTTGGCTGTCTAACCGCTTATTGACCACCCAGGCCTGATTTTTAAAAACTTTCTCAAAACAAATCTTCATGCCTATTAATTCCCCAGGACATAAATGAGCCCTAATTTTAACATCTCTAATAGTTTTTCTCCTAGGAGTTAATCTTCTTGGCCTTCTCCCTTACACCTTTACACCTACAACACAGCTCTCTTTAAATCTAGGCTTAGCTATCCCTCTTTGACTGACCACAGTTTTAATTGGTTTTCGCAATCAACCTACAGCTTCTTTAGGACATTTTCTACCAGAAGGCACTCCTACACTTTTAATCCCAGTTCTTATTATTATCGAAACTATCAGCTTATTTATTCGCCCAGTAGCCCTTGGCGTACGACTAACAGCTAACCTCACAGCAGGCCACCTACTTATTCAACTAATTTCTATAGCCACCCTAGCCCTTCTATTTTCCTCTCCCCTTGTTTCATCCCTTACCTTTGTTACTCTTCTTCTCCTAACAATTCTAGAAATTGCTGTTGCCATAATTCAAGCTTACGTATTTGTTCTACTTTTAAGTCTATATCTTCAAGAAAACACCTAATGGCACACCAAGCTCACGCTTTCCACATAGTTGACCCCAGCCCTTGACCTATCACTGGAGCAACAGCAGCATTTTTATTAACCACAGGCTTAGCAATATGATTTCATTTCAACACAACCCTAATTTTATCAATTGGTTTATCCTTAATGCTCCTTACCATATTCCAATGATGACGCGATATTGTTCGCGAAGGGACCTTCCAAGGCCATCATACAGCCCCCGTACAAAAGGGACTCCGTTATGGCATGATTCTTTTCATCACCTCAGAAGTCTTCTTCTTTATTGGGTTTTTTTGAGCCTTCTACAATGCTAGTCTTGCCCCAACATTTGAAATTGGGGAATGCTGGCCACCAACAGGGATTTCCCCACTAAACCCATTTGAAGTCCCTTTACTAAACACTGCTGTATTATTGGCTTCAGGGGTCTCAGTTACATGAGCCCATCACAGCATTATACAAGGCAACCGCATGGAAGCAACCCAAGCCTTAACTTTAACTATCATTTTAGGCCTATATTTTACTATTCTTCAAGCCATAGAATATTATGAAGCACCATTTACTATTGCAGACGGAGTCTACGGCTCAACCTTTTTTGTAGCTACCGGCTTTCATGGACTTCACGTTATTATTGGCTCACTATTTTTATCAGCCTGTCTTCTGCGTCAGATCAACTTTCACTTTACTACCCATCACCACTTTGGATTTGAAGCCGCTGCCTGATACTGACACTTCGTAGACGTAGTTTGACTCTTCTTATATGTCTCAATTTACTGATGAGGCTCTTATTTCTTTAGTACAACCAGTACAAATGACTTCCAATCATTTAATCTTGGTTAAATCCCAAGAAGAAATAATGACCCTATTTTCCCTCGTCGGAATTTTTATTGCCATCATCTTAGCCACACTCGGCTTCTGGTTACCCTTAATTTCTCCTGACTCCAATAAACTCTCTCCTTACGAATGCGGGTTTGACCCTCTAGGGTCCGCCCGTCTACCCTATTCTATGCGATTCTTCCTTGTAGCCATCTTATTTCTTCTCTTTGACCTAGAAATTGCCCTGCTCCTTCCAACACCTTGAGCCGCTCAACTCTCTCTGCCCGAATTAACTATTTTTTGATCATTCATTATTCTTCTTCTCCTAACTCTTGGCTTTATTTACGAATGACTCCAAGGCGGACTCGATTGAGCAGAATAAAATGTTAGTCTAAAAAGACGGTTGATTTCGACTCAACAAATTTTGGTTTAACTCCACAACATTTTTATGCCTTTAATACATGCTCCCTGACTACTATCCACAACCTTCTTTTTAGGCCTTCTTGGCCTATCATTCCATCGTTCTCATTTATTATCCGCCCTCTTATGTTTAGAAGGAATGATATTATCCCTTTTTATTAGTCTGACCTTATGATCTACCAAGCTCACTCTATTAACTTCAACCATATACCCTGTCATTATACTAACCCTCTCTGCTTGTGAAGCGGGCCTAGGTCTATCCCTCATGATTGCTACCGCTCGTTCCCACGGCTCAGATAATTTAAACTCCCTAAACCTCCTACAATGTTAACTATTCTTACACCCTTAATGCTTATACTCTTTATCCCATGAATTACCCCCGCTAAGCGGTTGTGAGAAACCTCATCAGCCACAGCCCTAATTGTAGCAGCCCTATCAACCTCCTGATTTTTATTTCACAAAATCTTTTTTCTAACAAACCTATACTTTTTAGTAGACGAAATTTCCTCACCCCTTCTTATTTTAACCTACTGACTAACAGCCCCTACTCTTCTTGCCAGTCAAAGTAAACTCTCCAACGAACCTATTGTTCGACAACGACTTTATATCTTCACTATTATTGTACTTCAAGTCACCACTCTTTTAGCTTTCATAGTTAATAATTTAATCTTATTTTTTATTATGTTTGAGACAACAATGATTCCCACCCTAATTATTATTACCCGATGGGGCGCACAAAAAGAACGCATGCTTGCAGGAACCTACTTACTTTTTTATACTCTCTTTGGTTCAATAGCCCTTCTCACAGTCCTTCTGCTATTTTATGAAAACATCGGTACACTATCTATTTTTCTTCTTAAAAACACTATAATATCATCTACCCCTCATCTTGCCCCCTTATGATGATCAGCCTGTTTTTTAGCCTTTCTTGTCAAAATGCCTCTTTATGGCCTCCACCTATGACTCCCCAAAGCTCACGTAGAAGCCCCAATTGCAGGCTCAATGATCTTGGCCGGCACTCTTCTAAAGTTAGGGGGTTATGGCATTCTTCGTATAACGACCATAATAGATAATTCCCTTCTTCCTTTAGCAGCCCCATTAATTATTTTTTCACTATTTGGTGTTCTTTTATCAGCTATTCTATGTTCCCGCCAAACAGACCTAAAATCTCTAATCGCCTTTTCATCTGTGAGTCATATGGGCTTAGTCATCGCAGCATCAATAATTAAAACAAACTGAAGCACTACTGGCGCAATAGTCCTAATAATCTCTCATGGCTTAGTATCTTCCGCCCTCTTTTGCCTCGCTAACACATCCTACGAACGCACTAATTCTCGAACCCTTGTTCTTTTACAAGGAAGCCAAATTATTTTTCCTCTAACCGCAGCCTGATGACTTACAGCAGCATTACTTAATATAGCACTCCCCCCCTCACTAAACTTTATTGGAGAACTATCGATTCTTTCCTCCTTATTTCAATGATCCTCCATAACACTCATTATTGCTGGACTTAGCATCATTTTTACCACATCCTACTCCCTCTACCTATTTTGAGCCTCTCAACGAGAACACTTGCCACCTCACACTAAACTCCTTACCCCCTCCCAAACTCGAGAACACATTATTCTGTTACTTCACATCATGCCAGTATTATTCGTTACCCTTAAACCAAATCTCATATTTTAAGCGAACATAGTTTATTAAAATTCTAGTCTGTGACTCTAGAGATAGGGACTAATTATCCCTTGTCCGCCGAGTTTGTAAGAGACTTAACGAGAACTGCTAATTCCTCGCCTCCGTGGCTCAACTCCACGGCTAACTCAAGCCAAATGTTAATTAATATTACCTTTTAGGCAATGAACATACCAATAATTTCTACATCCTATTTACTAAGCATAATAATCCTCTTATTTCCCCTTCTTACCCCAACATCTATTAATTTTCACCTCAATACAAAAAAAGCTGTAATATTAGCTTTCTTTACCTCCTCCCCCCCACTTTTCATGCTGGTTAACGGGGAGTTTCAAACAGCCTCCATCACATGAAAGTGATTTAATATTCTATCTTCACCCTTAAATTTCTCTCTTCAATTAGATCAATATTCGATATTATTTATTCCCATTGCCCTTCTAGTCTCCTGAAGTATTGTTGAATATTCTCTATGGTACATACACGATGATCCTAAAATCCAACTTTTTTTCAAATATCTTCTTATTTTTCTTCTGGCCATAATACTTCTAGTCTCAGCAGGAAACTTTTTAGCCCTTTTCATCGGCTGAGAGGGAGTTGGAATCATATCCTACCTTTTAATTGGCTGATACTTTACCCGTAGCAACGCTGGTGCAGCTGCCTTACAAGCTGTATTATACAACCGAATTGGGGACATTGGCTTTCTATACGCTATCTTTTGACTCGTCTCCTCTTTTGACTCAACTGAATTAAATTTTGTCCTCTCAATAGACACCCCTACCCCTGTAATTATCGCCTTTATTGTTGCCGCCGCAAGTAAATCTGCCCAATTTGGGCTTCACCCTTGACTTGCTTCAGCCATGGAAGGGCCCACCCCCGTCTCTGCTCTCCTTCACTCTAGTACCATAGTAGTAGCCGGTGTCTTTCTTCTTATTCGTATTCATCCCCTCATCAAAGATAACCAGCTTGCCCTCACCACCTGTTTATGCCTCGGGGCTATTTCCACTGCATTCGCCGCAACTTGCGCTCTAACTCAAAATGACATTAAAAAAATCGTTGCCTTCTCAACATCTAGTCAACTTGGTCTTATAGTAGTAGCAGTCGGACTTAACCTTCCCCATCTAGCATTTTTCCACATTTGTACTCACGCTTTCTTCAAAGCAATATTATTTTTATGCTCAGGCTCCATCATTCATAATCTGAATGATGAACAAGATATTCGAAAAATAGGAGGTCTTCAAAAATCTCTCCCGGTGACTACCACCTGCATCACCATCGGCAGTCTTGCCTTAATGGGCACCCCTTACTTAGCAGGATTCTTTTCTAAAGACGCTGTAATTGAAGCAATCAACACTTCTAATACAAATGCTTGAGCCCTAGTTATTACATTGCTCGCTACATCTTTCACAGCCGTTTACAGCCTCCGCGTAATTTATTTCTCATCTATACATCATCCCCGATTTAACCCATTAATGTATTTTAATGAAAACATTTCTATCGCCATTAACCCAATTAAACGTCTGGCACTAGGTAGTGTAATTTCAGGTTTATTAATTTATCAAATTATTATCCCCCCCTCCCCCCAGACACTTACAATACCAACCTACCTAAAAATTTCTGCTTTAACCGTTTCAATCTTAGGATTTATTATTGCTCTCGACCTAGCTCAGATCTCATGAACTAAGATCTCAGCCCAGAACTTCTCCAAGTCCATCAACACGTCCTTTTTTCCATCCATTTTCCACCGATTAATTCCATCATGTTTCCTAAATTTTAGCTTACAAATCTCTTCAAACCTCATTGACACCTTATGGTTGGAGAAGATTGGCCCTAAGGGTCTAACAGTACTACAACTTCCCCCAATCATAAAAAATCAAGAAATCCAACAAGGCCTAATTAAAACTTATTTATCAATTCTAACTGTTTCCTCTGCAATCAGCCTTATTATCTTACAGCTCGTAAGGACCCACTATAATGGCCCCGAACCACTTCTAACACCCCAAATAATGTCAATAAAAGAGCCCACCCAACAATTATTAATAATCCTCCCCCTCACGTAAATAACACCGAAACCCCAAATCACTCCCCCCCATAGGCCACCTGTTCCAGTTTTGATTCAACTTCGTATTCTCCACCCCCAATTACCCATCATAGCCCCACTAAAAAAATAAAAATTGATGAATATATTACCACCCCAAAACTTCCCCACGCCTCCGGATGTGGTTCCGCAACTAATGCAGCCGAATAAGCAAACACTACTATTATCCCACCTAAATAAACTAAGAATAGAACTAGTGACAAAAATGACACCCCACCTTCCATTAAAATTAAACACCCAACTCCAGCTGAACTTACTAATCCAAAAGCCGCATAAAAAGGTGACGGATTAGAAGCCACCGCTAATAAACCCCCAATTAACCCAACTTCAAAAATAAAATTCATCTATTCTTGCCAGGGTTCTAACCCGGACTCACAGTCTGAAAAACTGCTGTTGTATTCAACTACAAAAACTAATGGCCCCAATTTTACGTAAAACCCACCCTGTTCTAAAAATCATTAACAACTCTTTTATCGACCTACCATCCCCATCCAACATCTCCACATGGTGAAACTTTGGCTCTCTTCTAGGCCTTTGCCTAATTGCCCAAATCATTACGGGCCTTTTCCTAGCTATACACTATACTGCAGATACCACCATAGCCTTCTCCTCTGTCGCCCACATCTGCCGAGATGTAAACAACGGATGGCTTCTTCGTAATTTACATGCCAACGGGGCATCCTTTTTTTTTATCTGCATTTACCTCCACATTGGCCGGGGCATGTATTACGGCTCTTTTCTATTTAAAGAGACTTGAAATATTGGAGTAATCCTGTTTTTTCTAGTTATAGCTACTGCATTCGTAGGCTATGTTCTTCCTTGAGGACAAATATCATTTTGGGGGGCTACAGTAATCACTAATCTTCTCTCCGCCGCCCCTTATATTGGCACCAACCTGGTTCAGTGAATTTGAGGCGGCTTCTCGGTCGACAACGCCACGCTAACACGATTTTTTACCTTCCACTTCCTCCTTCCTTTTGTCGTTGCAGGGGTGTCTATTCTTCATCTTCTCTTTCTCCATCAAACCGGATCCTCCAATCCCACCGGATTAAACTCAAATCCAGACAAAGTTCCATTTCACACTTATTTTTCCTATAAAGACGCCCTTGGATTCGCTATTCTAATTGCTCTTTTAACTGCCCTTTCAACATTTACCCCTAATCTCTTAGGTGATCCTGACAATTTCACTCCAGCAAACCCCCTAGTCACCCCACCTCATATTAAGCCGGAATGATACTTTCTCTTCGCATACGCCATTCTTCGCTCTATCCCTAACAAATTAGGAGGCGTTTTAGCCCTACTTTGTTCTATCATTGTACTTTTTCTTCTTCCCATTCTTCACACCTCGCACCAGCGCGCTCTTATCTTTCGTCCTCTCACTAAAATTTTCTTTTGAGCCCTAATTGCCAACACACTTATTTTAACCTGAATTGGTGGGCAACCAGTGGAAGACCCTTTCATTTTAATTGGTCAACTTGCTTCCATCATCTACTTCTCCATCTTCATCCTCTTCATTCCTACACTAGGAATTTTAGAAAACCACCTCACTTTTAAAAATCACTTTTAAGCAGCAGTTGTCTACTCCCCCCCTCCCCCCACCTTCTAAATTATTATTATACAATTCCTCTAAAAAGAGTGCATTATTCCATATACCTTTATACTTCCTCCTATTATGCCTGTATTATAAACATACTATGTATAATAGAGCATTCATTTTATTACCCCCCGCATACCTTCTAAATTATTATTATACAATTCCTCTAAAAAGAGTGCATTATTCCATATACCTTTATACTTCCTCCTATTATGCCTGTATTATAAACATACTATGTATAATAGAGCATTCATTTTATTACCCCCCGCATACCTTCTAAATTATTATTATACAATTCCTCTAAAAAGAGTGCATTATTCCATATACCTTTATACTTCCTCCTATTATGCCTGTATTATAAACATACTATGTATAATAGAGCATTCATTTTATTACCCCCCGCATACCTTCTAAATTATTATTATACAATTCCTCTAAAAAGAGTGCATTATTCCATA
Organism: Phyllobates terribilis; assembly: GCF_046119375.1. Lineage (NCBI taxonomy): Eukaryota > Metazoa > Chordata > Amphibia > Anura > Dendrobatidae > Phyllobates > Phyllobates terribilis. The sequence goes on from NW_027371826.1 coordinate 9,522, forward strand.
TACCTTTATACTTCCTCCTATTATGCCTGTATTATAAACATACTATGTATAATAGAGCATTCATTTTATTACCCCTTGCATATCTCATCAAATAGCACAAGATAAATAAACATTTGAAATATCCTCATAACCGTAAATAAACCATTTAATGCACGCATCTCCCATGACAATTCACGAAGGCGGGTAATATATTTATAATATAAAGACAAACTTTAAAAATAGAGCCTGCATTTTGAATTTTCGAGCTTGAATATCTATCATACCATTCAGTCCAATTGTTTAGACCAAAAAATTCATGAAAATAAGACAAACCATCAAATAATTGAGCTATCTCAGCCGTCACTAAAACATAAATATGAAAAAAAAATACCTAAGCAAAACTCAACTAACTATAACTTCACATACAAATTTAATCCCCTTTTCATCCACTTAAATAATTACTTTAAATTTTGAACTGAGCCTTCTCTATTTAAAAAGAGTCCGCATACTTCTATAATTTAACTTGAATAATAACCATCCATGGACTACGTACTTAAACATAACATGTATTATACCCTTGCATTAATTAAAAACATGAATATTTCTTTCAAATTCCCTAAGAAATAACCATCGAGCATATGAACACATCTCTATCGTACCTTAAAGCGGCCTAAAAGAAGTCTAGGACTTGGTAGTTCTGAATCTTCCAAGGGACCTAACACAAGTTGACCCTTAAGCCCGCTTCAGGAAACATTTGACGGATGTGAATCTATGGACTTTACTTGATTAATCGGCCGGCGATCGCTTTCTAAAGGGTATCCCTCCTATGAGGTCAGGTCCCGGCAGAGACCGTGACTCCTTCATCGGTTGAAATTTAAGAGGCATTGGTAGATTTTTTTTTGGGGTCCTTTCATTTGGCATCTCTCAGTGGGGTAATGGCACATTAATAAGGTTGTCCTATTTCATGCAAGCGTGGTTCTTTAACATAAGAATATGATACCCTATAAATGAATGCTTGTTAGACATAGCAATTTTTAGCCCTGTCCTAGTTTCCCATAATTCCTATTTCCCCCCTCCCGGGAGTCACTAATCTATTTTTTTAAAAAACCCCACCTGTGACTAAACCCAACGACAAAAATTTTTAATTTGTGCGCGCGCGCTTATTTCCTTTTTTTTTGTCAACCCCCCCCCCCCCCCCCCCACAGCTTTTACCATAGTTTTCTTTTGCAACCCCCCGGAATCAAAAGTCCTATAATAAATTTCTATGGGGCCTCATGCCTCCCCCCCCCCACAGCTTTTACCATAGTTTTCTTTTGCAACCCCCCGGAATCAAAAGTCCTATAATAAATTTCTATGGGGCCTCATGCCTCCCCCCCCCCCCCCCCCCCCACAGCTTTTACCATAGTTTTCTTTTGCAACCCCCCCGGAATCAAAAGTCCTATAATAAATTTCTATGGGGCCTCATGCCTCCCCCCAGCTTTTACTATAGTTTTCTTTTGCAACCCCCCGGAATCAAAAGTCCTATAATAAATTTCTATGGGGCCCTCTATATCTTCTTCCTTTCTTCCCCCCCTTCTAAATTATTATTATACAATTCCTCTAAAAAGAGTGCATTATTCCATATACCTTTATACTTCCTCCTATTATGCCTGTATTATAAACATACTATGTATAATAGAGCATTCATTTTATTACCCCCCGCATACCTTCTAAATTATTATTATACAATTCCTCTAAAAAGAGTGCATTATTCCATATACCTTTATACTTCCTCCTATTATGCCTGTATTATAAACATACTATGTATAATAGAGCATTCATTTTATTACCCCCCGCATACCTTCTAAATTATTATTATACAATTCCTCTAAAAAGAGTGCATTATTCCATATACCTTTATACTTCCTCCTATTATGCCTGTATTATAAACATACTATGTATAATAGAGCATTCATTTTATTACCCCTTGCATATCTCATCAAATAGCACAAGATAAATAAACATTTGAAATATCCTCATAACCGTAAATAAACCATTTAATGCACGCATCTCCCATGACAATTCACGAAGGCGGGTAATATATTTATAATATAAAGACAAACTTTAAAAATAGAGCCTGCATTTTGAATTTTCGAGCTTGAATATCTATCATACCATTCAGTCCAATTGTTTAAACCAAAAAATTCATGAAAATAAGACAAACCATCAAATAATTGAGCTATCTCAGCCGTCACTAAAACATAAATATGAAAAAAAAATACCTAAGCAAAACTCAACTAACTATAACTTCACATACAAATTTAATCCCCTTTTCATCCACTTAAATAATTACTTTAAATTTTGAACTGAGCCTTCTCTATTTAAAAAGAGTCCGCATACTTCTATAATTTAACTTGAATAATAACCATCCATGGACTACGTACTTAAACATAACATGTATTATACCCTTGCATTAATTAAAAACATGAATATTTCTTTCAAATTCCCTAAGAAATAACCATCGAGCATATGAACACATCTCTATCGTACCTTAAAGCGGCCTAAAAGAAGTCTAGGACTTGGTAGTTCTGAATCTTCCAAGGGACCTAACACAAGTTGACCCTTAAGCCCGCTTCAGGAAACATTTGACGGATGTGAATCTATGGACTTTACTTGATTAATCGGCCGGCGATCGCTTTCTAAAGGGTATCCCTCCTATGAGGTCAGGTCCCGGCAGAGACCGTGACTCCTTCATCGGTTGAAATTTAAGAGGCATTGGTAGATTTTTTTTTGGGGTCCTTTCATTTGGCATCTCTCAGTGGGGTAATGGCACATTAATAAGGTTGTCCTATTTCATGCAAGCGTGGTTCTTTAACATAAGAATATGATACCCTATAAATGAATGCTTGTTAGACATAGCAATTTTTAGCCCTGTCCTAGTTTCCCATAATTCCTATTTCCCCCCTCCCGGGAGTCACTAATCTATTTTTTTAAAAAACCCCACCTGTGACTAAACCCAACGACAAAAATTTTTAATTTGTGCGCGCGCGCTTATTTCCTTTTTTTTTTTGTCAACCCCCCCCCCCCCCCCCCCCACAGCTTTTACCATAGTTTTCTTTTGCAACCCCCCGGAATCAAAAGTCCTATAATAAATTTCTATGGGGCCTCATGCCTCCCCCTCCCCCCCCAGCTTTTACTATAGTTTTCTTTTGCAACCCCCCCCGGAATCAAAAGTCCTATAATAAATTTCTATGGGGCCTCATGCCTCCCCCCAGCTTTTACTATAGTTTTCTTTTGCAACCCCCCGGAATCAAAAGTCCTATAATAAATTTCTATGGGGCCCTCTATATCTTCTTCCTTTCTTTCCCCCCCCCCCCCGCATACCTTCTAAATTATTATTATACAATTCCTCTAAAAAGAGTGCATTATTCCATATACCTTTATACTTCCTCCTATTATGCCTGTATTATAAACATACTATGTATAATAGAGCATTCATTTTATTACCCCCCGCATACCTTCTAAATTATTATTATACAATTCCTCTAAAAAGAGTGCATTATTCCATATACCTTTATACTTCCTCCTATTATGCCTGTATTATAAACATACTATGTATAATAGAGCATTCATTTTATTACCCCCCGCATACCTTCTAAATTATTATTATACAATTCCTCTAAAAAGAGTGCATTATTCCATATACCTTTATACTTCCTCCTATTATGCCTGTATTATAAACATACTATGTATAATAGAGCATTCATTTTATTACCCCCCGCATACCTTCTAAATTATTATTATACAATTCCTCTAAAAAGAGTGCATTATTCCATATACCTTTATACTTCCTCCTATTATGCCTGTATTATAAACATACTATGTATAATAGAGCATTCATTTTATTACCCCTTGCATATCTCATCAAATAGCACAAGATAAATAAACATTTGAAATATCCTCATAACCGTAAATAAACCATTTAATGCACGCATCTCCCATGACAATTCACGAAGGCGGGTAATATATTTATAATATAAAGACAAACTTTAAAAATAGAGCCTGCATTTTGAATTTTCGAGCTTGAATATCTATCATACCATTCAGTCCAATTGTTTAGACCAAAAAATTCATGAAAATAAGACAAACCATCAAATAATTGAGCTATCTCAGCCGTCACTAAAACATAAATATGAAAAAAAAATACCTAAGCAAAACTCAACTAACTATAACTTCACATACAAATTTAATCCCCTTTTCATCCACTTAAATAATTACTTTAAATTTTGAACTGAGCCTTCTCTATTTAAAAAGAGTCCGCATACTTCTATAATTTAACTTGAATAATAACCATCCATGGACTACGTACTTAAACATAACATGTATTATACCCTTGCATTAATTAAAAACATGAATATTTCTTTCAAATTCCCTAAGAAATAACCATCGAGCATATGAACACATCTCTATCGTACCTTAAAGCGGCCTAAAAGAAGTCTAGGACTTGGTAGTTCTGAATCTTCCAAGGGACCTAACACAAGTTGACCCTTAAGCCCGCTTCAGGAAACATTTGACGGATGTGAATCTATGGACTTTACTTGATTAATCGGCCGGCGATCGCTTTCTAAAGGGTATCCCTCCTATGAGGTCAGGTCCCGGCAGAGACCGTGACTCCTTCATCGGTTGAAATTTAAAAGGCATTGGTAGATTTTTTTTTGGGGTCCTTTCATTTGGCATCTCTCAGTGGGGTAATGGCACATTAATAAGGTTGTCCTATTTCATGCAAGCGTGGTTCTTTAACATAAGAATATGATACCCTATAAATGAATGCTTGTTAGACATAGCAATTTTTAGCCCTGTCCTAGTTTCCCATAATTCCTATTTCCCCCCTCCCGGGAGTCACTAATCTATTTTTTTAAAAAACCCCACCTGTGACTAAACCCAACGACAAAAATTTTTAATTTGTGCGCGCGCGCTTATTTCCTTTTTTTTTGTCAACCCCCCCCCCCCCCCCCACAGCTTTTACCATAGTTTTCTTTTGCAACCCCCCGGAATCAAAAGTCCTATAATAAATTTCTATGGGGCCTCATGCCTCCCCCTCCCCCGATTTAACACAGTTTATCTTAAATTCTTTTACCCCTCCCTTTCCCAAACAAGTAAGAGTGACATAAAAGTAAAAACTATATATATATATATATATATATATATATACAGTGTATTATGCTTTTAAAGGAAAATAGCTTTCCTCTGGTTTTAGGGTTCAGCACTTCTTGGTGCAAGTCCAAGTAAAAGCTATGCCCTAGTAGCTTAACGCCTCAAAGCATTGGTCTTGTAAACCAAAGATTGAAATTTAAAACATTCCTAGAGCTCAGGACAGAAAGAATTTAACTTTCACAATCAATCCCCAAAACTGATATTCTCCTTAAATTATGTCCTGTTTAAATAGCTTACACAAAGCGTAGCACTGAAAATGCTAAGAAGGGCCCTAAAAAGTCCTTTAAACACAAAGGTTTGGTCCTAGCCTTGGAGTCAATTCTTATTTAATATACACATGCAAGTATCCGCACCCCAGTGAGAATGCCCTTATTTCCCCTCTAGGGAACAGGAGCTGGTATCAGGCCCAAAAATTTGCCCAAAACACCTAGTCTCGCCACACCCTCAAGGGTCTTCAGCAGTGATAAACATTGAGCATGAGCGATAGCTTGACTCAGTTAAACTTATTTAGAGCCGGCCAATCTGGTGCCAGCCGCCGCGGTTACACCATCGTGGCTCAAATTGACCCCCTTCGGCGTAAAGCGTGATTAAAGTTCTCCAAACAACTGGAATTCAACTAAAACTAAGCCGTGACACGCTTGTTTTTAAGAAAGCCATAAACGAAAGTTATTCCAATTAATTCAACTTGAACTCACGTCATCTGAGAAACAAACTGGGATTAGATACCCCACTATGCTCAGTCGTAAACTTTAACTTACTTCCTTCTCGCCAGGGAACTACGAGCTAAGCTTAAAACCCAAAGGACTTGACGGTACCCCATATCCCCCTAGAGGAGCCTGTCCTATAATCGATAACCCCCGTTTAACCTCACCATTTTTAGTTATTCAGCCTGTATACCTCCGTCGTCAGCTTACCACGTGAGCGCGCTAGTGAGCCAAATGTTTTTCCAACCACACGTCAGGTCAAGGTGCAACAAATGAAATGGGAAGAGATGGGCTACACTTTCTATATTAGACTACACGAAAGACTTTATGAAACCTAGTCAGAAGGCGGATTTAGTAGTAAAATGGAACTAGAGAGTCCTTTTTAACCTGGCACTGGGGTGTGTACACACCGCCCGTCACCCTCCTCAATGCTAACAAACAGTTTTTAACACCCTTAAGCAACATAGAAGAGGCAAGTCGTAACATGGTAAGTATACCGGAAGGTGTACTTGGAAACATAATGTAGCTTAACTTAAAGCCCTTTGCTTACACCAAAGTAATATCCGTGAAAACCAGATCATTTTGAGCTAAATACCTAGCCCCACCTTTCTTCTGTTCTAAAACTTACCTTTTTTTCCTTAAATCAAAACATTTTCTAAGTCAAGTAGAGGCGATCAAAAAACTTCTGGGCGCCATAGATATAGTACCGCAAGGGAAAGATGAAATAGAAATGAAATAACTTTAAAGCACAACACAGTAGAGTTTACCCCTCGTACCTTTTGCATCATGGTTTAACTAGTCTAATCAAGCAAAAAGATTTTTAGTTTGAACCCCCGAACCTAGGCGAGCTACTTTAGGACAGCTTTTTGAGCGAACCCATCTCTGTTGCAAAATAGTGGGACGATCCTAAGGTAGAGGTAACAAGCCTAACGAGCCTAGTGATAGCTGGTTGCCTTAGAAAAGGATCTTAGTCCCGCTTAAAGTCAAATAAATCTATAAAAATTTCTTTAAAGCAATTCAAATAAGGTACAGCCTATTTGAAAAAGGATACAACCTCCACTACTGGGTTATATAAATAATAATAATATCAAAGTAGGCCTAAGAGCAGCCACCTTCTACGAAAGCGTCAAAGCTCAATTATTTATTTATTGAATTTCTTAGTTAATCTCTATCCCTTATTCCCCAAAAGGCAAATCTATATACTTATAGAAAATTTTATGTTAAAACTAGTAATAAGAAGCAGACCCTTCTCTCCCAATGCAAGTTTCCATCAGTAAGGCCATCCCGCTGATAATCACCGCCACTAATAATGAAATAGCAACTGACCAAGAAAAATCTATTACATTTCACGTTAACCTAACACCAGAGCATTCAGAGAAAGATTAAAAGAAAAAGAAGGAACTCGGCAAATATTAGTCTCGCCTGTTTACCAAAAACATCGCCTCTTGAACTACAATAAGAGGTCCAGCCTGCCCAGTGACACTGTTCAACGGCCGCGGTATCCTAACCGTGCGAAGGTAGCGTAATCACTTGTTCTTTAATTGTGGACTAGTATGAATGGCCCCACGAAGACTATACTGTCTCCTTTTTCTAATCAATGAAACTAATCTCCCCGTGAAGAAGCGGGGATAACTCTATAAGACGAGAAGACCCTATGGAGCTTTAAACAACTGAAGTATTTGCTTTTACTTAACACCTTCAGAAAACTAAACATATTTAAGCATTTTTAACTTCTAGTTTTAGGTTGGGGTGACCACGGAGTAAAACTTAACCTCCGCGCTGAAAGACAAACCCTCTTAGCAAAAAGCCACATCTTTATGCATCATCAAACTGACTTACATTGACCCAATTATTTGATCAACGAACCAAGTTACCCTAGGGATAACAGCGCAATCTACTTCAAGAGCCCGTATCGACAAGTAGGTTTACGACCTCGATGTTGGATCAGGGTATCCTAGTGGTGCAGCCGCTACTAAAGGTTCGTTTGTTCAACGATTAAAACCCTACGTGATCTGAGTTCAGACCGGAGTAATCCAGGTCAGTTTCTATCTATAAAAAGATTTTTCTAGTACGAAAGGACCGAAAAATCATGGCCAATAGAATTGCTAAGCCATAAATACTAGGTTGTGTTTACCAACTTAATAACTAACATTTTTACCACTTTCCTCAAGAATAGAGGGCATTGAAAGCTAGGGTAGCAAAATCTGGTCTTGCTAGAGACCTAAACTCTCTCCATAGAAGTTCAAATCTTCTCCCCAGCTATTAACCTAATTTATCTAATTCAACCACTGTGTTACATAATTCCAATTCTTCTGGCAGTTGCATTCCTAACCTTAATTGAACGGAAAGTTTTAGGCTATATGCAACATCGTAAGGGCCCTAATGTAGTAGGCCCCACAGGTCTACTCCAACCAATTGCTGATGGCGTTAAACTATTTATTAAAGAACCAATTCGCCCCGCCGCCTCCTCCCAAATTTTATTTATGCTTGCCCCAATTTTAGCTTTTTCTCTAGCCATAATTATTTGAGCCCCACTACCAATGCCTCTAACATTTTCAGAAATGAACCTCGGCATTTTATTCATCCTTGCTCTCTCAAGCCTCACTGTTTATTCAATTCTAGGCTCAGGCTGAGCTTCTAATTCAAAATACGCCCTTATTGGCGCCCTACGAGCAGTAGCTCAAACCATCTCATATGAAGTAACCCTGGCTCTCATTCTTCTTTGCATCATTCTTGTCTCAGGAAACTTCACTTTACAAAATTTTAGTGTTGCTCAAGAACCCCTCTGACTAGTTATTCCCGCTTGACCCTTAGCTGCCATATGATTTATCTCAACTTTAGCTGAAACCAACCGCGCCCCATTTGACCTAACCGAAGGCGAATCTGAATTAGTCTCCGGGTTCAATGTTGAATACGCAGGAGGACCATTTGCCTTATTTTTTCTAGCGGAGTATGCCAATATCCTTATAATAAACACAATCTCATCAATTATCTTTTTAGGTTCTTCAACTCTCCTTCTTTACCCTTTAACAACTGCCTCAGTTATTGTTAAGGCCTCTCTTCTAGTTATATTCTTTTTATGAGTGCGAGCCTCCTACCCACGCTTTCGCTACGACCAACTAATACATTTAGTGTGAAAAAGTTTTCTCCCCTTAACCCTAGCCTTCACCATTTGATTTATCACCTTCCCCATTATTATGTTATTTTCCCCACCCATCTGTTGGAAGCGTGCCCGAAAGATAAGGACCTCCTTGATAGGGAGGCCTATAGGGGTTCAAACCCCCTCACTTCCTTAGAAAAATAGGTATTGAACCTATAATTGAGAGATCAAAACCCTCTGTAATTCCATTTTACTACTTTCTAGTAAAGTCAGCTAAACATTTAAAGCTTTTGGGCCCATACCCCAAACATGTTGGTTAAATCCCCTCCTTTACTAATTAATCCTTATGCTCTTTCAATCTTCATCTCTAGTCTTGCACTAGGCACTGTGGCAACCCTTTCAAGCTTTCATTGAATCCTAGCCTGAATTGGCCTAGAAATCAACACCCTAGCGATCCTCCCCTTGATAACCAAAAATCCCCACCCCCGCGCTATCGAAGCCTCAACAAAATATTTCTTGACTCAAGCTGCAGCCTCAGCACTAATTCTGTTTGCTGCCACTCTTAACGCCTGACTCACAGGAGAGTGATCCATCAATTCCTCTATAAATTCAAATTCCACTATCCTCTTATCAATTGCTATTTTAACAAAACTTGGAATTGCTCCATTTCACTTTTGGCTCCCAGAGGTTCTCCAAGGCCTCCCACTCCAAACAGGCCTAATTTTGTCAACATGACAAAAACTAGCCCCCATAACCTTACTTTTTCAATTTTCAGAGTCCCTCAACCTCAATTTAATGTTAACCTTAGGTTTACTCTCCACTTTTCTTGGAGGTTGGGGGGGAATTAACCAAACTCAAATTCGAAAAATTATAGCATTCTCTTCTATTGCCCATATGGGATGAATTATCTTAATTTTAAAAATTTCCCCCTCTCTTTCCCTTCTAAACTTTACTCTTTATGTTATTATAACTTCCACCCTATTCTTTACATTTATGTTTATCAACTCCAAAAATATCCTTCAACTAGCAACATCCTGACATAAAACCCCCGCTATTGCCTCATTATCCCTTCTCTGTTTATTATCTCTAAGTGGCCTCCCGCCACTCACAGGGTTCTTACCTAAATGACTCATCGCTCAAGAATTAATCAAACAAAACTTAACAACATTTGCCCTCATTGCTCTTCTATCAACCCTTCTAAGTCTATTTTTTTATCTTCGCTTAACTTACACCACATCTCTCACCTTGGCCCCTAACCCATCTTTTTCGCTATCTTCCTGACTATTTAAGAAAAAAACCCACTTATCCCCATTAACTATTCTAACCCTATGTGCTCTTCCCCTCTCTCCATCTTTATTACCATACTTTTAAGAAGCTTAGGATAACCAAACCAAGAGCCTTCAAAGCCCTTAATAGAAGTGAAACCCTTCTAGCTTCTGTAAGACTTGAAAGATACTACTTTCATCTTCTGAATGCAACTCAAATACTTTTATTAAGATAAAGTCTTCTAGAAAAACGGGCCTTGATCCCGTAAACTTTTAGTTAACAGCTAAACACTCTATCCAGCGAGCTTTATTCTACTTCTCCCGTTAAAAAAAAAAACGGGAGAAGCCCCGGCAGAATCTATACTGCCTCTCAGGGGTTGCAGTCCTGCGTGTAACACCCCGGGGCCTGGAAAGAAGAGGACTTGAACCTCTGTTGGCGGGGCTACAACCCGCTGCCTAAGTTTCGGCCATCTTACCTGTGATAATTACCCGATGATTATTTTCCACAAATCACAAGGATATTGGAACCTTGTACCTAGTGTTCGGCGCATGGGCCGGGATGGTAGGCACGGCCCTTAGCCTACTAATTCGAGCAGAGCTAAGTCAACCCGGCTCTTTACTGGGCGATGATCAAATTTATAATGTAATCGTCACCGCTCACGCCTTTGTAATAATTTTTTTTATGGTTATGCCAATTCTTATCGGGGGGTTCGGAAACTGACTTGTTCCTTTAATAATTGGAGCCCCTGACATAGCCTTTCCTCGAATGAACAACATAAGTTTTTGACTTCTCCCCCCTTCTTTCCTTCTCCTGTTAGCTTCGGCAGGAGTTGAAGCAGGCGCAGGCACAGGTTGAACAGTTTACCCCCCCCTCGCAAGCAACCTGGCTCATGCTGGACCATCAGTGGATTTAACAATTTTTTCACTACATTTAGCTGGGGTTTCATCTATTCTTGGGGCAATTAATTTTATCACTACTACCCTAAACATAAAACCCCCTTCACTAACACAGTATCAAACCCCCCTATTTGTGTGGTCTGTCTTGATCACCGCTATTCTCCTTCTCCTTTCCCTTCCGGTCTTGGCCGCAGGCATCACAATGCTGCTTACTGACCGAAACTTAAACACAACCTTCTTCGACCCCGCCGGAGGTGGGGACCCAGTTCTTTACCAACACTTATTTTGATTTTTTGGACACCCAGAAGTTTATATTCTTATCCTCCCTGGATTTGGAATTATTTCTCATGTTGTAACCTACTACTCCAGCAAAAAAGAACCATTTGGCTATATAGGAATAGTTTGAGCTATGATGTCAATTGGTCTCTTAGGTTTTATCGTCTGAGCCCATCATATGTTTACTACCGATCTAAACGTCGACACTCGAGCCTACTTTACTTCAGCTACAATAATTATTGCTATTCCCACAGGAGTTAAAGTCTTTAGCTGACTTGCCACAATACATGGCGGCATCATTAAATGAGAGGCTGCCATACTCTGAGCTCTGGGCTTTATTTTTCTTTTTACAGTTGGCGGATTGACTGGAATCGTCCTAGCCAATTCTTCCTTGGACATTGTTCTTCATGACACTTACTATGTAGTTGCACACTTCCACTATGTTTTATCGATAGGGGCAGTATTTGCTATTATAGCAGGCTTTATCCACTGATTTCCTCTCTTTACTGGTTATACTCTCCACGAAACTTGAACTAAAATCCATTTTGGCATTATATTTACTGGGGTAAATTTAACCTTTTTCCCACAGCACTTTCTCGGTTTAGCTGGCATGCCACGTCGATATTCGGACTACCCTGATGCCTACACCCTTTGAAACACAGTCTCCTCAGTAGGCTCACTAATTTCCTTAGTTGCCGTAATCTTAATAATATTTATTATCTGAGAAGCTTTCTCATCAAAACGCCTCTTTTCATCTCCAGAGATAACCCCAACAAACGTCGAATGACTGTATGGATCTCCTCCACCGTATCACACATTTGAAGAGGCCACTTTCTCCCAAACTAATAGATCGAGAAAAGAGGGAATTGAACCCCCATTCCCTGGTTTCAAGCCAGGCGCATCACCGCTCTGCCATTTTCTTTAAGAACTTAGTTAACTCATAACATTACTTTGTCAAGGTAAAATAATAGGTTAAATTCCTATATTTCTTTATGGCCCACCCCCTCCAACTAGGCTTCCAAGACGCAGCATCCCCCATCATAGAAGAATTGCTGCACTTCCATGACCACGCCCTAATAGCAGTATTTCTAATTAGCGCCTTAGTTCTTTATATCATTTCTACCTTAATAACAACAAAGCTATCCAACACTAACACCATTGACGCCCAGGAAATTGAGATAGTATGAACTATTATGCCCGCTGTAATTTTAATTGTCATCGCCCTTCCTTCTCTTCGAATTCTGTACCTAATAGATGAGATTAGCAACCCTGATATTACTATCAAAACAATCGGCCACCAATGGTACTGAAGTTATGAATACTCAGATTTTACTGATCTAAACTTCGACTCCTATATAGTCCCAACTAAAGACCTAACTCCTGGCCAATTTCGCCTACTTGAAGTAGATAATCGAATAGTCACCCCCATTGGCATGGCAACTCGAATTCTTGTTACAGCTGAAGATGTT
>NW_027371827.1:0-22399 GCF_046119375.1 Phyllobates terribilis
ATTCCTCTAAAAAGAGTGCATTATTCCATATACCTTTATACTTCCTCCTATTATGCCTGTATTATAAACATACTATGTATAATAGAGCATTCATTTTATTACCCCCCGCATACCTTCTAAATTATTATTATACAATTCCTCTAAAAAGAGTGCATTATTCCATATACCTTTATACTTCCTCCTATTATGCCTGTATTATAAACATACTATGTATAATAGAGCATTCATTTTATTACCCCTTGCATATCTCATCAAATAGCACAAGATAAATAAACATTTGAAATATCCTCATAACCGTAAATAAACCATTTAATGCACGCATCTCCCATGACAATTCACGAAGGCGGGTAATATATTTATAATATAAAGACAAACTTTAAAAATAGAGCCTGCATTTTGAATTTTCGAGCTTGAATATCTATCATACCATTCAGTCCAATTGTTTAGACCAAAAAATTCATGAAAATAAGACAAACCATCAAATAATTGAGCTATCTCAGCCGTCACTAAAACATAAATATGAAAAAAAAATACCTAAGCAAAACTCAACTAACTATAACTTCACATACAAATTTAATCCCCTTTTCATCCACTTAAATAATTACTTTAAATTTTGAACTGAGCCTTCTCTATTTAAAAAGAGTCCGCATACTTCTATAATTTAACTTGAATAATAACCATCCATGGACTACGTACTTAAACATAACATGTATTATACCCTTGCATTAATTAAAAACATGAATATTTCTTTCAAATTCCCTAAGAAATAACCATCGAGCATATGAACACATCTCTATCGTACCTTAAAGCGGCCTAAAAGAAGTCTAGGACTTGGTAGTTCTGAATCTTCCAAGGGACCTAACACAAGTTGACCCTTAAGCCCGCTTCAGGAAACATTTGACGGATGTGAATCTATGGACTTTACTTGATTAATCGGCCGGCGATCGCTTTCTAAAGGGTATCCCTCCTATGAGGTCAGGTCCCGGCAGAGACCGTGACTCCTTCATCGGTTGAAATTTAAAAGGCATTGGTAGATTTTTTTTTGGGGTCCTTTCATTTGGCATCTCTCAGTGGGGTAATGGCACATTAATAAGGTTGTCCTATTTCATGCAAGCGTGGTTCTTTAACATAAGAATATGATACCCTATAAATGAATGCTTGTTAGACATAGCAATTTTTAGCCCTGTCCTAGTTTCCCATAATTCCTATTTCCCCCCTCCCGGGAGTCACTAATCTATTTTTTTAAAAAACCCCACCTGTGACTAAACCCAACGACAAAAATTTTTAATTTGTGCGCGCGCGCTTATTTCCTTTTTTTTTGTCAACCCCCCCCCCCCCCCCCACAGCTTTTACCATAGTTTTCTTTTGCAACCCCCCGGAATCAAAAGTCCTATAATAAATTTCTATGGGGCCTCATGCCTCCCCCTCCCCCGATTTAACACAGTTTATCTTAAATTCTTTTACCCCTCCCTTTCCCAAACAAGTAAGAGTGACATAAAAGTAAAAACTATATATATATATATATATATATATATATACAGTGTATTATGCTTTTAAAGGAAAATAGCTTTCCTCTGGTTTTAGGGTTCAGCACTTCTTGGTGCAAGTCCAAGTAAAAGCTATGCCCTAGTAGCTTAACGCCTCAAAGCATTGGTCTTGTAAACCAAAGATTGAAATTTAAAACATTCCTAGAGCTCAGGACAGAAAGAATTTAACTTTCACAATCAATCCCCAAAACTGATATTCTCCTTAAATTATGTCCTGTTTAAATAGCTTACACAAAGCGTAGCACTGAAAATGCTAAGAAGGGCCCTAAAAAGTCCTTTAAACACAAAGGTTTGGTCCTAGCCTTGGAGTCAATTCTTATTTAATATACACATGCAAGTATCCGCACCCCAGTGAGAATGCCCTTATTTCCCCTCTAGGGAACAGGAGCTGGTATCAGGCCCAAAAATTTGCCCAAAACACCTAGTCTCGCCACACCCTCAAGGGTCTTCAGCAGTGATAAACATTGAGCATGAGCGATAGCTTGACTCAGTTAAACTTATTTAGAGCCGGCCAATCTGGTGCCAGCCGCCGCGGTTACACCATCGTGGCTCAAATTGACCCCCTTCGGCGTAAAGCGTGATTAAAGTTCTCCAAACAACTGGAATTCAACTAAAACTAAGCCGTGACACGCTTGTTTTTAAGAAAGCCATAAACGAAAGTTATTCCAATTAATTCAACTTGAACTCACGTCATCTGAGAAACAAACTGGGATTAGATACCCCACTATGCTCAGTCGTAAACTTTAACTTACTTCCTTCTCGCCAGGGAACTACGAGCTAAGCTTAAAACCCAAAGGACTTGACGGTACCCCATATCCCCCTAGAGGAGCCTGTCCTATAATCGATAACCCCCGTTTAACCTCACCATTTTTAGTTATTCAGCCTGTATACCTCCGTCGTCAGCTTACCACGTGAGCGCGCTAGTGAGCCAAATGTTTTTCCAACCACACGTCAGGTCAAGGTGCAACAAATGAAATGGGAAGAGATGGGCTACACTTTCTATATTAGACTACACGAAAGACTTTATGAAACCTAGTCAGAAGGCGGATTTAGTAGTAAAATGGAACTAGAGAGTCCTTTTTAACCTGGCACTGGGGTGTGTACACACCGCCCGTCACCCTCCTCAATGCTAACAAACAGTTTTTAACACCCTTAAGCAACATAGAAGAGGCAAGTCGTAACATGGTAAGTATACCGGAAGGTGTACTTGGAAACATAATGTAGCTTAACTTAAAGCCCTTTGCTTACACCAAAGTAATATCCGTGAAAACCAGATCATTTTGAGCTAAATACCTAGCCCCACCTTTCTTCTGTTCTAAAACTTACCTTTTTTTCCTTAAATCAAAACATTTTCTAAGTCAAGTAGAGGCGATCAAAAAACTTCTGGGCGCCATAGATATAGTACCGCAAGGGAAAGATGAAATAGAAATGAAATAACTTTAAAGCACAACACAGTAGAGTTTACCCCTCGTACCTTTTGCATCATGGTTTAACTAGTCTAATCAAGCAAAAAGATTTTTAGTTTGAACCCCCGAACCTAGGCGAGCTACTTTAGGACAGCTTTTTGAGCGAACCCATCTCTGTTGCAAAATAGTGGGACGATCCTAAGGTAGAGGTAACAAGCCTAACGAGCCTAGTGATAGCTGGTTGCCTTAGAAAAGGATCTTAGTCCCGCTTAAAGTCAAATAAATCTATAAAAATTTCTTTAAAGCAATTCAAATAAGGTACAGCCTATTTGAAAAAGGATACAACCTCCACTACTGGGTTATATAAATAATAATAATATCAAAGTAGGCCTAAGAGCAGCCACCTTCTACGAAAGCGTCAAAGCTCAATTATTTATTTATTGAATTTCTTAGTTAATCTCTATCCCTTATTCCCCAAAAGGCAAATCTATATACTTATAGAAAATTTTATGTTAAAACTAGTAATAAGAAGCAGACCCTTCTCTCCCAATGCAAGTTTCCATCAGTAAGGCCATCCCGCTGATAATCACCGCCACTAATAATGAAATAGCAACTGACCAAGAAAAATCTATTACATTTCACGTTAACCTAACACCAGAGCATTCAGAGAAAGATTAAAAGAAAAAGAAGGAACTCGGCAAATATTAGTCTCGCCTGTTTACCAAAAACATCGCCTCTTGAACTACAATAAGAGGTCCAGCCTGCCCAGTGACACTGTTCAACGGCCGCGGTATCCTAACCGTGCGAAGGTAGCGTAATCACTTGTTCTTTAATTGTGGACTAGTATGAATGGCCCCACGAAGACTATACTGTCTCCTTTTTCTAATCAATGAAACTAATCTCCCCGTGAAGAAGCGGGGATAACTCTATAAGACGAGAAGACCCTATGGAGCTTTAAACAACTGAAGTATTTGCTTTTACTTAACACCTTCAGAAAACTAAACATATTTAAGCATTTTTAACTTCTAGTTTTAGGTTGGGGTGACCACGGAGTAAAACTTAACCTCCGCGCTGAAAGACAAACCCTCTTAGCAAAAAGCCACATCTTTATGCATCATCAAACTGACTTACATTGACCCAATTATTTGATCAACGAACCAAGTTACCCTAGGGATAACAGCGCAATCTACTTCAAGAGCCCGTATCGACAAGTAGGTTTACGACCTCGATGTTGGATCAGGGTATCCTAGTGGTGCAGCCGCTACTAAAGGTTCGTTTGTTCAACGATTAAAACCCTACGTGATCTGAGTTCAGACCGGAGTAATCCAGGTCAGTTTCTATCTATAAAAAGATTTTTCTAGTACGAAAGGACCGAAAAATCATGGCCAATAGAATTGCTAAGCCATAAATACTAGGTTGTGTTTACCAACTTAATAACTAACATTTTTACCACTTTCCTCAAGAATAGAGGGCATTGAAAGCTAGGGTAGCAAAATCTGGTCTTGCTAGAGACCTAAACTCTCTCCATAGAAGTTCAAATCTTCTCCCCAGCTATTAACCTAATTTATCTAATTCAACCACTGTGTTACATAATTCCAATTCTTCTGGCAGTTGCATTCCTAACCTTAATTGAACGGAAAGTTTTAGGCTATATGCAACATCGTAAGGGCCCTAATGTAGTAGGCCCCACAGGTCTACTCCAACCAATTGCTGATGGCGTTAAACTATTTATTAAAGAACCAATTCGCCCCGCCGCCTCCTCCCAAATTTTATTTATGCTTGCCCCAATTTTAGCTTTTTCTCTAGCCATAATTATTTGAGCCCCACTACCAATGCCTCTAACATTTTCAGAAATGAACCTCGGCATTTTATTCATCCTTGCTCTCTCAAGCCTCACTGTTTATTCAATTCTAGGCTCAGGCTGAGCTTCTAATTCAAAATACGCCCTTATTGGCGCCCTACGAGCAGTAGCTCAAACCATCTCATATGAAGTAACCCTGGCTCTCATTCTTCTTTGCATCATTCTTGTCTCAGGAAACTTCACTTTACAAAATTTTAGTGTTGCTCAAGAACCCCTCTGACTAGTTATTCCCGCTTGACCCTTAGCTGCCATATGATTTATCTCAACTTTAGCTGAAACCAACCGCGCCCCATTTGACCTAACCGAAGGCGAATCTGAATTAGTCTCCGGGTTCAATGTTGAATACGCAGGAGGACCATTTGCCTTATTTTTTCTAGCGGAGTATGCCAATATCCTTATAATAAACACAATCTCATCAATTATCTTTTTAGGTTCTTCAACTCTCCTTCTTTACCCTTTAACAACTGCCTCAGTTATTGTTAAGGCCTCTCTTCTAGTTATATTCTTTTTATGAGTGCGAGCCTCCTACCCACGCTTTCGCTACGACCAACTAATACATTTAGTGTGAAAAAGTTTTCTCCCCTTAACCCTAGCCTTCACCATTTGATTTATCACCTTCCCCATTATTATGTTATTTTCCCCACCCATCTGTTGGAAGCGTGCCCGAAAGATAAGGACCTCCTTGATAGGGAGGCCTATAGGGGTTCAAACCCCCTCACTTCCTTAGAAAAATAGGTATTGAACCTATAATTGAGAGATCAAAACCCTCTGTAATTCCATTTTACTACTTTCTAGTAAAGTCAGCTAAACATTTAAAGCTTTTGGGCCCATACCCCAAACATGTTGGTTAAATCCCCTCCTTTACTAATTAATCCTTATGCTCTTTCAATCTTCATCTCTAGTCTTGCACTAGGCACTGTGGCAACCCTTTCAAGCTTTCATTGAATCCTAGCCTGAATTGGCCTAGAAATCAACACCCTAGCGATCCTCCCCTTGATAACCAAAAATCCCCACCCCCGCGCTATCGAAGCCTCAACAAAATATTTCTTGACTCAAGCTGCAGCCTCAGCACTAATTCTGTTTGCTGCCACTCTTAACGCCTGACTCACAGGAGAGTGATCCATCAATTCCTCTATAAATTCAAATTCCACTATCCTCTTATCAATTGCTATTTTAACAAAACTTGGAATTGCTCCATTTCACTTTTGGCTCCCAGAGGTTCTCCAAGGCCTCCCACTCCAAACAGGCCTAATTTTGTCAACATGACAAAAACTAGCCCCCATAACCTTACTTTTTCAATTTTCAGAGTCCCTCAACCTCAATTTAATGTTAACCTTAGGTTTACTCTCCACTTTTCTTGGAGGTTGGGGGGGAATTAACCAAACTCAAATTCGAAAAATTATAGCATTCTCTTCTATTGCCCATATGGGATGAATTATCTTAATTTTAAAAATTTCCCCCTCTCTTTCCCTTCTAAACTTTACTCTTTATGTTATTATAACTTCCACCCTATTCTTTACATTTATGTTTATCAACTCCAAAAATATCCTTCAACTAGCAACATCCTGACATAAAACCCCCGCTATTGCCTCATTATCCCTTCTCTGTTTATTATCTCTAAGTGGCCTCCCGCCACTCACAGGGTTCTTACCTAAATGACTCATCGCTCAAGAATTAATCAAACAAAACTTAACAACATTTGCCCTCATTGCTCTTCTATCAACCCTTCTAAGTCTATTTTTTTATCTTCGCTTAACTTACACCACATCTCTCACCTTGGCCCCTAACCCATCTTTTTCGCTATCTTCCTGACTATTTAAGAAAAAAACCCACTTATCCCCATTAACTATTCTAACCCTATGTGCTCTTCCCCTCTCTCCATCTTTATTACCATACTTTTAAGAAGCTTAGGATAACCAAACCAAGAGCCTTCAAAGCCCTTAATAGAAGTGAAACCCTTCTAGCTTCTGTAAGACTTGAAAGATACTACTTTCATCTTCTGAATGCAACTCAAATACTTTTATTAAGATAAAGTCTTCTAGAAAAACGGGCCTTGATCCCGTAAACTTTTAGTTAACAGCTAAACACTCTATCCAGCGAGCTTTATTCTACTTCTCCCGTTAAAAAAAAAAACGGGAGAAGCCCCGGCAGAATCTATACTGCCTCTCAGGGGTTGCAGTCCTGCGTGTAACACCCCGGGGCCTGGAAAGAAGAGGACTTGAACCTCTGTTGGCGGGGCTACAACCCGCTGCCTAAGTTTCGGCCATCTTACCTGTGATAATTACCCGATGATTATTTTCCACAAATCACAAGGATATTGGAACCTTGTACCTAGTGTTCGGCGCATGGGCCGGGATGGTAGGCACGGCCCTTAGCCTACTAATTCGAGCAGAGCTAAGTCAACCCGGCTCTTTACTGGGCGATGATCAAATTTATAATGTAATCGTCACCGCTCACGCCTTTGTAATAATTTTTTTTATGGTTATGCCAATTCTTATCGGGGGGTTCGGAAACTGACTTGTTCCTTTAATAATTGGAGCCCCTGACATAGCCTTTCCTCGAATGAACAACATAAGTTTTTGACTTCTCCCCCCTTCTTTCCTTCTCCTGTTAGCTTCGGCAGGAGTTGAAGCAGGCGCAGGCACAGGTTGAACAGTTTACCCCCCCCTCGCAAGCAACCTGGCTCATGCTGGACCATCAGTGGATTTAACAATTTTTTCACTACATTTAGCTGGGGTTTCATCTATTCTTGGGGCAATTAATTTTATCACTACTACCCTAAACATAAAACCCCCTTCACTAACACAGTATCAAACCCCCCTATTTGTGTGGTCTGTCTTGATCACCGCTATTCTCCTTCTCCTTTCCCTTCCGGTCTTGGCCGCAGGCATCACAATGCTGCTTACTGACCGAAACTTAAACACAACCTTCTTCGACCCCGCCGGAGGTGGGGACCCAGTTCTTTACCAACACTTATTTTGATTTTTTGGACACCCAGAAGTTTATATTCTTATCCTCCCTGGATTTGGAATTATTTCTCATGTTGTAACCTACTACTCCAGCAAAAAAGAACCATTTGGCTATATAGGAATAGTTTGAGCTATGATGTCAATTGGTCTCTTAGGTTTTATCGTCTGAGCCCATCATATGTTTACTACCGATCTAAACGTCGACACTCGAGCCTACTTTACTTCAGCTACAATAATTATTGCTATTCCCACAGGAGTTAAAGTCTTTAGCTGACTTGCCACAATACATGGCGGCATCATTAAATGAGAGGCTGCCATACTCTGAGCTCTGGGCTTTATTTTTCTTTTTACAGTTGGCGGATTGACTGGAATCGTCCTAGCCAATTCTTCCTTGGACATTGTTCTTCATGACACTTACTATGTAGTTGCACACTTCCACTATGTTTTATCGATAGGGGCAGTATTTGCTATTATAGCAGGCTTTATCCACTGATTTCCTCTCTTTACTGGTTATACTCTCCACGAAACTTGAACTAAAATCCATTTTGGCATTATATTTACTGGGGTAAATTTAACCTTTTTCCCACAGCACTTTCTCGGTTTAGCTGGCATGCCACGTCGATATTCGGACTACCCTGATGCCTACACCCTTTGAAACACAGTCTCCTCAGTAGGCTCACTAATTTCCTTAGTTGCCGTAATCTTAATAATATTTATTATCTGAGAAGCTTTCTCATCAAAACGCCTCTTTTCATCTCCAGAGATAACCCCAACAAACGTCGAATGACTGTATGGATCTCCTCCACCGTATCACACATTTGAAGAGGCCACTTTCTCCCAAACTAATAGATCGAGAAAAGAGGGAATTGAACCCCCATTCCCTGGTTTCAAGCCAGGCGCATCACCGCTCTGCCATTTTCTTTAAGAACTTAGTTAACTCATAACATTACTTTGTCAAGGTAAAATAATAGGTTAAATTCCTATATTTCTTTATGGCCCACCCCCTCCAACTAGGCTTCCAAGACGCAGCATCCCCCATCATAGAAGAATTGCTGCACTTCCATGACCACGCCCTAATAGCAGTATTTCTAATTAGCGCCTTAGTTCTTTATATCATTTCTACCTTAATAACAACAAAGCTATCCAACACTAACACCATTGACGCCCAGGAAATTGAGATAGTATGAACTATTATGCCCGCTGTAATTTTAATTGTCATCGCCCTTCCTTCTCTTCGAATTCTGTACCTAATAGATGAGATTAGCAACCCTGATATTACTATCAAAACAATCGGCCACCAATGGTACTGAAGTTATGAATACTCAGATTTTACTGATCTAAACTTCGACTCCTATATAGTCCCAACTAAAGACCTAACTCCTGGCCAATTTCGCCTACTTGAAGTAGATAATCGAATAGTCACCCCCATTGGCATGGCAACTCGAATTCTTGTTACAGCTGAAGATGTTCTTCACTCATGAGCCGTTCCAGCCTTAGGAGTAAAAACTGACGCCATTCCTGGGCGTCTTAACCAAGCCTCATTCTTAATTTCCCGCCCAGGAGTCTACTATGGGCAGTGCTCAGAAATTTGCGGAGCAAACCACAGTTTTATGCCAATTGTAATTGAATCTCTTCCTATAAAAGAATTTCTAAATTGATCATCCACCTCAACAGATTCTTCGTTAAGAAGCTATAGGAAACAGCGACAGCCTTTTAAGCTGTAGAAAGGTGACTTCCTCCCACCCTCAACGAATGCCTCAATTAGACCCATCACCCTGATTCTTCATCTTATTGTCTTCATGGATAATTTTTCTTCTTTTTTCCCCCACAAAAATCTCTAAACACTACTTCATTAATGACCCCAACTCAAAAACATCTAAAGGTCTTAATAAATCATGATCATGACCATGACCCTAAACTTATTTAGCCAATTTGCTTCCCCAACTTTATTCGGAGTCCCACTAATTCTAGTTTCTATGCTCCTCCCTTGACTTCTTTTCCCCTCTCCCTCCAATCGTTGGCTGTCTAACCGCTTATTGACCACCCAGGCCTGATTTTTAAAAACTTTCTCAAAACAAATCTTCATGCCTATTAATTCCCCAGGACATAAATGAGCCCTAATTTTAACATCTCTAATAGTTTTTCTCCTAGGAGTTAATCTTCTTGGCCTTCTCCCTTACACCTTTACACCTACAACACAGCTCTCTTTAAATCTAGGCTTAGCTATCCCTCTTTGACTGACCACAGTTTTAATTGGTTTTCGCAATCAACCTACAGCTTCTTTAGGACATTTTCTACCAGAAGGCACTCCTACACTTTTAATCCCAGTTCTTATTATTATCGAAACTATCAGCTTATTTATTCGCCCAGTAGCCCTTGGCGTACGACTAACAGCTAACCTCACAGCAGGCCACCTACTTATTCAACTAATTTCTATAGCCACCCTAGCCCTTCTATTTTCCTCTCCCCTTGTTTCATCCCTTACCTTTGTTACTCTTCTTCTCCTAACAATTCTAGAAATTGCTGTTGCCATAATTCAAGCTTACGTATTTGTTCTACTTTTAAGTCTATATCTTCAAGAAAACACCTAATGGCACACCAAGCTCACGCTTTCCACATAGTTGACCCCAGCCCTTGACCTATCACTGGAGCAACAGCAGCATTTTTATTAACCACAGGCTTAGCAATATGATTTCATTTCAACACAACCCTAATTTTATCAATTGGTTTATCCTTAATGCTCCTTACCATATTCCAATGATGACGCGATATTGTTCGCGAAGGGACCTTCCAAGGCCATCATACAGCCCCCGTACAAAAGGGACTCCGTTATGGCATGATTCTTTTCATCACCTCAGAAGTCTTCTTCTTTATTGGGTTTTTTTGAGCCTTCTACAATGCTAGTCTTGCCCCAACATTTGAAATTGGGGAATGCTGGCCACCAACAGGGATTTCCCCACTAAACCCATTTGAAGTCCCTTTACTAAACACTGCTGTATTATTGGCTTCAGGGGTCTCAGTTACATGAGCCCATCACAGCATTATACAAGGCAACCGCATGGAAGCAACCCAAGCCTTAACTTTAACTATCATTTTAGGCCTATATTTTACTATTCTTCAAGCCATAGAATATTATGAAGCACCATTTACTATTGCAGACGGAGTCTACGGCTCAACCTTTTTTGTAGCTACCGGCTTTCATGGACTTCACGTTATTATTGGCTCACTATTTTTATCAGCCTGTCTTCTGCGTCAGATCAACTTTCACTTTACTACCCATCACCACTTTGGATTTGAAGCCGCTGCCTGATACTGACACTTCGTAGACGTAGTTTGACTCTTCTTATATGTCTCAATTTACTGATGAGGCTCTTATTTCTTTAGTACAACCAGTACAAATGACTTCCAATCATTTAATCTTGGTTAAATCCCAAGAAGAAATAATGACCCTATTTTCCCTCGTCGGAATTTTTATTGCCATCATCTTAGCCACACTCGGCTTCTGGTTACCCTTAATTTCTCCTGACTCCAATAAACTCTCTCCTTACGAATGCGGGTTTGACCCTCTAGGGTCCGCCCGTCTACCCTATTCTATGCGATTCTTCCTTGTAGCCATCTTATTTCTTCTCTTTGACCTAGAAATTGCCCTGCTCCTTCCAACACCTTGAGCCGCTCAACTCTCTCTGCCCGAATTAACTATTTTTTGATCATTCATTATTCTTCTTCTCCTAACTCTTGGCTTTATTTACGAATGACTCCAAGGCGGACTCGATTGAGCAGAATAAAATGTTAGTCTAAAAAGACGGTTGATTTCGACTCAACAAATTTTGGTTTAACTCCACAACATTTTTATGCCTTTAATACATGCTCCCTGACTACTATCCACAACCTTCTTTTTAGGCCTTCTTGGCCTATCATTCCATCGTTCTCATTTATTATCCGCCCTCTTATGTTTAGAAGGAATGATATTATCCCTTTTTATTAGTCTGACCTTATGATCTACCAAGCTCACTCTATTAACTTCAACCATATACCCTGTCATTATACTAACCCTCTCTGCTTGTGAAGCGGGCCTAGGTCTATCCCTCATGATTGCTACCGCTCGTTCCCACGGCTCAGATAATTTAAACTCCCTAAACCTCCTACAATGTTAACTATTCTTACACCCTTAATGCTTATACTCTTTATCCCATGAATTACCCCCGCTAAGCGGTTGTGAGAAACCTCATCAGCCACAGCCCTAATTGTAGCAGCCCTATCAACCTCCTGATTTTTATTTCACAAAATCTTTTTTCTAACAAACCTATACTTTTTAGTAGACGAAATTTCCTCACCCCTTCTTATTTTAACCTACTGACTAACAGCCCCTACTCTTCTTGCCAGTCAAAGTAAACTCTCCAACGAACCTATTGTTCGACAACGACTTTATATCTTCACTATTATTGTACTTCAAGTCACCACTCTTTTAGCTTTCATAGTTAATAATTTAATCTTATTTTTTATTATGTTTGAGACAACAATGATTCCCACCCTAATTATTATTACCCGATGGGGCGCACAAAAAGAACGCATGCTTGCAGGAACCTACTTACTTTTTTATACTCTCTTTGGTTCAATAGCCCTTCTCACAGTCCTTCTGCTATTTTATGAAAACATCGGTACACTATCTATTTTTCTTCTTAAAAACACTATAATATCATCTACCCCTCATCTTGCCCCCTTATGATGATCAGCCTGTTTTTTAGCCTTTCTTGTCAAAATGCCTCTTTATGGCCTCCACCTATGACTCCCCAAAGCTCACGTAGAAGCCCCAATTGCAGGCTCAATGATCTTGGCCGGCACTCTTCTAAAGTTAGGGGGTTATGGCATTCTTCGTATAACGACCATAATAGATAATTCCCTTCTTCCTTTAGCAGCCCCATTAATTATTTTTTCACTATTTGGTGTTCTTTTATCAGCTATTCTATGTTCCCGCCAAACAGACCTAAAATCTCTAATCGCCTTTTCATCTGTGAGTCATATGGGCTTAGTCATCGCAGCATCAATAATTAAAACAAACTGAAGCACTACTGGCGCAATAGTCCTAATAATCTCTCATGGCTTAGTATCTTCCGCCCTCTTTTGCCTCGCTAACACATCCTACGAACGCACTAATTCTCGAACCCTTGTTCTTTTACAAGGAAGCCAAATTATTTTTCCTCTAACCGCAGCCTGATGACTTACAGCAGCATTACTTAATATAGCACTCCCCCCCTCACTAAACTTTATTGGAGAACTATCGATTCTTTCCTCCTTATTTCAATGATCCTCCATAACACTCATTATTGCTGGACTTAGCATCATTTTTACCACATCCTACTCCCTCTACCTATTTTGAGCCTCTCAACGAGAACACTTGCCACCTCACACTAAACTCCTTAC
This sequence comes from Phyllobates terribilis, assembly GCF_046119375.1. Taxonomy (NCBI): domain Eukaryota; kingdom Metazoa; phylum Chordata; class Amphibia; order Anura; family Dendrobatidae; genus Phyllobates; species Phyllobates terribilis. Next base: position 13,205 of record NW_027371827.1, read on the forward strand.
CCCCTCCCAAACTCGAGAACACATTATTCTGTTACTTCACATCATGCCAGTATTATTCGTTACCCTTAAACCAAATCTCATATTTTAAGCGAACATAGTTTATTAAAATTCTAGTCTGTGACTCTAGAGATAGGGACTAATTATCCCTTGTCCGCCGAGTTTGTAAGAGACTTAACGAGAACTGCTAATTCCTCGCCTCCGTGGCTCAACTCCACGGCTAACTCAAGCCAAATGTTAATTAATATTACCTTTTAGGCAATGAACATACCAATAATTTCTACATCCTATTTACTAAGCATAATAATCCTCTTATTTCCCCTTCTTACCCCAACATCTATTAATTTTCACCTCAATACAAAAAAAGCTGTAATATTAGCTTTCTTTACCTCCTCCCCCCCACTTTTCATGCTGGTTAACGGGGAGTTTCAAACAGCCTCCATCACATGAAAGTGATTTAATATTCTATCTTCACCCTTAAATTTCTCTCTTCAATTAGATCAATATTCGATATTATTTATTCCCATTGCCCTTCTAGTCTCCTGAAGTATTGTTGAATATTCTCTATGGTACATACACGATGATCCTAAAATCCAACTTTTTTTCAAATATCTTCTTATTTTTCTTCTGGCCATAATACTTCTAGTCTCAGCAGGAAACTTTTTAGCCCTTTTCATCGGCTGAGAGGGAGTTGGAATCATATCCTACCTTTTAATTGGCTGATACTTTACCCGTAGCAACGCTGGTGCAGCTGCCTTACAAGCTGTATTATACAACCGAATTGGGGACATTGGCTTTCTATACGCTATCTTTTGACTCGTCTCCTCTTTTGACTCAACTGAATTAAATTTTGTCCTCTCAATAGACACCCCTACCCCTGTAATTATCGCCTTTATTGTTGCCGCCGCAAGTAAATCTGCCCAATTTGGGCTTCACCCTTGACTTGCTTCAGCCATGGAAGGGCCCACCCCCGTCTCTGCTCTCCTTCACTCTAGTACCATAGTAGTAGCCGGTGTCTTTCTTCTTATTCGTATTCATCCCCTCATCAAAGATAACCAGCTTGCCCTCACCACCTGTTTATGCCTCGGGGCTATTTCCACTGCATTCGCCGCAACTTGCGCTCTAACTCAAAATGACATTAAAAAAATCGTTGCCTTCTCAACATCTAGTCAACTTGGTCTTATAGTAGTAGCAGTCGGACTTAACCTTCCCCATCTAGCATTTTTCCACATTTGTACTCACGCTTTCTTCAAAGCAATATTATTTTTATGCTCAGGCTCCATCATTCATAATCTGAATGATGAACAAGATATTCGAAAAATAGGAGGTCTTCAAAAATCTCTCCCGGTGACTACCACCTGCATCACCATCGGCAGTCTTGCCTTAATGGGCACCCCTTACTTAGCAGGATTCTTTTCTAAAGACGCTGTAATTGAAGCAATCAACACTTCTAATACAAATGCTTGAGCCCTAGTTATTACATTGCTCGCTACATCTTTCACAGCCGTTTACAGCCTCCGCGTAATTTATTTCTCATCTATACATCATCCCCGATTTAACCCATTAATGTATTTTAATGAAAACATTTCTATCGCCATTAACCCAATTAAACGTCTGGCACTAGGTAGTGTAATTTCAGGTTTATTAATTTATCAAATTATTATCCCCCCCTCCCCCCAGACACTTACAATACCAACCTACCTAAAAATTTCTGCTTTAACCGTTTCAATCTTAGGATTTATTATTGCTCTCGACCTAGCTCAGATCTCATGAACTAAGATCTCAGCCCAGAACTTCTCCAAGTCCATCAACACGTCCTTTTTTCCATCCATTTTCCACCGATTAATTCCATCATGTTTCCTAAATTTTAGCTTACAAATCTCTTCAAACCTCATTGACACCTTATGGTTGGAGAAGATTGGCCCTAAGGGTCTAACAGTACTACAACTTCCCCCAATCATAAAAAATCAAGAAATCCAACAAGGCCTAATTAAAACTTATTTATCAATTCTAACTGTTTCCTCTGCAATCAGCCTTATTATCTTACAGCTCGTAAGGACCCACTATAATGGCCCCGAACCACTTCTAACACCCCAAATAATGTCAATAAAAGAGCCCACCCAACAATTATTAATAATCCTCCCCCTCACGTAAATAACACCGAAACCCCAAATCACTCCCCCCCATAGGCCACCTGTTCCAGTTTTGATTCAACTTCGTATTCTCCACCCCCAATTACCCATCATAGCCCCACTAAAAAAATAAAAATTGATGAATATATTACCACCCCAAAACTTCCCCACGCCTCCGGATGTGGTTCCGCAACTAATGCAGCCGAATAAGCAAACACTACTATTATCCCACCTAAATAAACTAAGAATAGAACTAGTGACAAAAATGACACCCCACCTTCCATTAAAATTAAACACCCAACTCCAGCTGAACTTACTAATCCAAAAGCCGCATAAAAAGGTGACGGATTAGAAGCCACCGCTAATAAACCCCCAATTAACCCAACTTCAAAAATAAAATTCATCTATTCTTGCCAGGGTTCTAACCCGGACTCACAGTCTGAAAAACTGCTGTTGTATTCAACTACAAAAACTAATGGCCCCAATTTTACGTAAAACCCACCCTGTTCTAAAAATCATTAACAACTCTTTTATCGACCTACCATCCCCATCCAACATCTCCACATGGTGAAACTTTGGCTCTCTTCTAGGCCTTTGCCTAATTGCCCAAATCATTACGGGCCTTTTCCTAGCTATACACTATACTGCAGATACCACCATAGCCTTCTCCTCTGTCGCCCACATCTGCCGAGATGTAAACAACGGATGGCTTCTTCGTAATTTACATGCCAACGGGGCATCCTTTTTTTTTATCTGCATTTACCTCCACATTGGCCGGGGCATGTATTACGGCTCTTTTCTATTTAAAGAGACTTGAAATATTGGAGTAATCCTGTTTTTTCTAGTTATAGCTACTGCATTCGTAGGCTATGTTCTTCCTTGAGGACAAATATCATTTTGGGGGGCTACAGTAATCACTAATCTTCTCTCCGCCGCCCCTTATATTGGCACCAACCTGGTTCAGTGAATTTGAGGCGGCTTCTCGGTCGACAACGCCACGCTAACACGATTTTTTACCTTCCACTTCCTCCTTCCTTTTGTCGTTGCAGGGGTGTCTATTCTTCATCTTCTCTTTCTCCATCAAACCGGATCCTCCAATCCCACCGGATTAAACTCAAATCCAGACAAAGTTCCATTTCACACTTATTTTTCCTATAAAGACGCCCTTGGATTCGCTATTCTAATTGCTCTTTTAACTGCCCTTTCAACATTTACCCCTAATCTCTTAGGTGATCCTGACAATTTCACTCCAGCAAACCCCCTAGTCACCCCACCTCATATTAAGCCGGAATGATACTTTCTCTTCGCATACGCCATTCTTCGCTCTATCCCTAACAAATTAGGAGGCGTTTTAGCCCTACTTTGTTCTATCATTGTACTTTTTCTTCTTCCCATTCTTCACACCTCGCACCAGCGCGCTCTTATCTTTCGTCCTCTCACTAAAATTTTCTTTTGAGCCCTAATTGCCAACACACTTATTTTAACCTGAATTGGTGGGCAACCAGTGGAAGACCCTTTCATTTTAATTGGTCAACTTGCTTCCATCATCTACTTCTCCATCTTCATCCTCTTCATTCCTACACTAGGAATTTTAGAAAACCACCTCACTTTTAAAAATCACTTTTAAGCAGCAGTTGTCTACTCCCCCCCTCCCCCCACCTTCTAAATTATTATTATACAATTCCTCTAAAAAGAGTGCATTATTCCATATACCTTTATACTTCCTCCTATTATGCCTGTATTATAAACATACTATGTATAATAGAGCATTCATTTTATTACCCCCCGCATACCTTCTAAATTATTATTATACAATTCCTCTAAAAAGAGTGCATTATTCCATATACCTTTATACTTCCTCCTATTATGCCTGTATTATAAACATACTATGTATAATAGAGCATTCATTTTATTACCCCCCGCATACCTTCTAAATTATTATTATACAATTCCTCTAAAAAGAGTGCATTATTCCATATACCTTTATACTTCCTCCTATTATGCCTGTATTATAAACATACTATGTATAATAGAGCATTCATTTTATTACCCCCCGCATACCTTCTAAATTATTATTATACAATTCCTCTAAAAAGAGTGCATTATTCCATATACCTTTATACTTCCTCCTATTATGCCTGTATTATAAACATACTATGTATAATAGAGCATTCATTTTATTACCCCTTGCATATCTCATCAAATAGCACAAGATAAATAAACATTTGAAATATCCTCATAACCGTAAATAAACCATTTAATGCACGCATCTCCCATGACAATTCACGAAGGCGGGTAATATATTTATAATATAAAGACAAACTTTAAAAATAGAGCCTGCATTTTGAATTTTCGAGCTTGAATATCTATCATACCATTCAGTCCAATTGTTTAGACCAAAAAATTCATGAAAATAAGACAAACCATCAAATAATTGAGCTATCTCAGCCGTCACTAAAACATAAATATGAAAAAAAAATACCTAAGCAAAACTCAACTAACTATAACTTCACATACAAATTTAATCCCCTTTTCATCCACTTAAATAATTACTTTAAATTTTGAACTGAGCCTTCTCTATTTAAAAAGAGTCCGCATACTTCTATAATTTAACTTGAATAATAACCATCCATGGACTACGTACTTAAACATAACATGTATTATACCCTTGCATTAATTAAAAACATGAATATTTCTTTCAAATTCCCTAAGAAATAACCATCGAGCATATGAACACATCTCTATCGTACCTTAAAGCGGCCTAAAAGAAGTCTAGGACTTGGTAGTTCTGAATCTTCCAAGGGACCTAACACAAGTTGACCCTTAAGCCCGCTTCAGGAAACATTTGACGGATGTGAATCTATGGACTTTACTTGATTAATCGGCCGGCGATCGCTTTCTAAAGGGTATCCCTCCTATGAGGTCAGGTCCCGGCAGAGACCGTGACTCCTTCATCGGTTGAAATTTAAGAGGCATTGGTAGATTTTTTTTTGGGGTCCTTTCATTTGGCATCTCTCAGTGGGGTAATGGCACATTAATAAGGTTGTCCTATTTCATGCAAGCGTGGTTCTTTAACATAAGAATATGATACCCTATAAATGAATGCTTGTTAGACATAGCAATTTTTAGCCCTGTCCTAGTTTCCCATAATTCCTATTTCCCCCCTCCCGGGAGTCACTAATCTATTTTTTTAAAAAACCCCACCTGTGACTAAACCCAACGACAAAAATTTTTAATTTGTGCGCGCGCGCTTATTTCCTTTTTTTTTGTCAACCCCCCCCCCCCCCCCCCCACAGCTTTTACCATAGTTTTCTTTTGCAACCCCCCGGAATCAAAAGTCCTATAATAAATTTCTATGGGGCCTCATGCCTCCCCCCCCCCACAGCTTTTACCATAGTTTTCTTTTGCAACCCCCCGGAATCAAAAGTCCTATAATAAATTTCTATGGGGCCTCATGCCTCCCCCCCCCCCCCCCCCCCCACAGCTTTTACCATAGTTTTCTTTTGCAACCCCCCCGGAATCAAAAGTCCTATAATAAATTTCTATGGGGCCTCATGCCTCCCCCCAGCTTTTACTATAGTTTTCTTTTGCAACCCCCCGGAATCAAAAGTCCTATAATAAATTTCTATGGGGCCCTCTATATCTTCTTCCTTTCTTCCCCCCCTTCTAAATTATTATTATACAATTCCTCTAAAAAGAGTGCATTATTCCATATACCTTTATACTTCCTCCTATTATGCCTGTATTATAAACATACTATGTATAATAGAGCATTCATTTTATTACCCCCCGCATACCTTCTAAATTATTATTATACAATTCCTCTAAAAAGAGTGCATTATTCCATATACCTTTATACTTCCTCCTATTATGCCTGTATTATAAACATACTATGTATAATAGAGCATTCATTTTATTACCCCCCGCATACCTTCTAAATTATTATTATACAATTCCTCTAAAAAGAGTGCATTATTCCATATACCTTTATACTTCCTCCTATTATGCCTGTATTATAAACATACTATGTATAATAGAGCATTCATTTTATTACCCCTTGCATATCTCATCAAATAGCACAAGATAAATAAACATTTGAAATATCCTCATAACCGTAAATAAACCATTTAATGCACGCATCTCCCATGACAATTCACGAAGGCGGGTAATATATTTATAATATAAAGACAAACTTTAAAAATAGAGCCTGCATTTTGAATTTTCGAGCTTGAATATCTATCATACCATTCAGTCCAATTGTTTAAACCAAAAAATTCATGAAAATAAGACAAACCATCAAATAATTGAGCTATCTCAGCCGTCACTAAAACATAAATATGAAAAAAAAATACCTAAGCAAAACTCAACTAACTATAACTTCACATACAAATTTAATCCCCTTTTCATCCACTTAAATAATTACTTTAAATTTTGAACTGAGCCTTCTCTATTTAAAAAGAGTCCGCATACTTCTATAATTTAACTTGAATAATAACCATCCATGGACTACGTACTTAAACATAACATGTATTATACCCTTGCATTAATTAAAAACATGAATATTTCTTTCAAATTCCCTAAGAAATAACCATCGAGCATATGAACACATCTCTATCGTACCTTAAAGCGGCCTAAAAGAAGTCTAGGACTTGGTAGTTCTGAATCTTCCAAGGGACCTAACACAAGTTGACCCTTAAGCCCGCTTCAGGAAACATTTGACGGATGTGAATCTATGGACTTTACTTGATTAATCGGCCGGCGATCGCTTTCTAAAGGGTATCCCTCCTATGAGGTCAGGTCCCGGCAGAGACCGTGACTCCTTCATCGGTTGAAATTTAAGAGGCATTGGTAGATTTTTTTTTGGGGTCCTTTCATTTGGCATCTCTCAGTGGGGTAATGGCACATTAATAAGGTTGTCCTATTTCATGCAAGCGTGGTTCTTTAACATAAGAATATGATACCCTATAAATGAATGCTTGTTAGACATAGCAATTTTTAGCCCTGTCCTAGTTTCCCATAATTCCTATTTCCCCCCTCCCGGGAGTCACTAATCTATTTTTTTAAAAAACCCCACCTGTGACTAAACCCAACGACAAAAATTTTTAATTTGTGCGCGCGCGCTTATTTCCTTTTTTTTTTTGTCAACCCCCCCCCCCCCCCCCCCCACAGCTTTTACCATAGTTTTCTTTTGCAACCCCCCGGAATCAAAAGTCCTATAATAAATTTCTATGGGGCCTCATGCCTCCCCCTCCCCCCCCAGCTTTTACTATAGTTTTCTTTTGCAACCCCCCCCGGAATCAAAAGTCCTATAATAAATTTCTATGGGGCCTCATGCCTCCCCCCAGCTTTTACTATAGTTTTCTTTTGCAACCCCCCGGAATCAAAAGTCCTATAATAAATTTCTATGGGGCCCTCTATATCTTCTTCCTTTCTTTCCCCCCCCCCCCCGCATACCTTCTAAATTATTATTATACAATTCCTCTAAAAAGAGTGCATTATTCCATATACCTTTATACTTCCTCCTATTATGCCTGTATTATAAACATACTATGTATAATAGAGCATTCATTTTATTACCCCCCGCATACCTTCTAAATTATTATTATACAATTCCTCTAAAAAGAGTGCATTATTCCATATACCTTTATACTTCCTCCTATTATGCCTGTATTATAAACATACTATGTATAATAGAGCATTCATTTTATTACCCCCCGCATACCTTCTAAATTATTATTATACAATTCCTCTAAAAAGAGTGCATTATTCCATATACCTTTATACTTCCTCCTATTATGCCTGTATTATAAACATACTATGTATAATAGAGCATTCATTTTATTACCCCCCGCATACCTTCTAAATTATTATTATACAATTCCTCTAAAAAGAGTGCATTATTCCATATACCTTTATACTTCCTCCTATTATGCCTGTATTATAAACATACTATGTATAATAGAGCATTCATTTTATTACCCCTTGCATATCTCATCAAATAGCACAAGATAAATAAACATTTGAAATATCCTCATAACCGTAAATAAACCATTTAATGCACGCATCTCCCATGACAATTCACGAAGGCGGGTAATATATTTATAATATAAAGACAAACTTTAAAAATAGAGCCTGCATTTTGAATTTTCGAGCTTGAATATCTATCATACCATTCAGTCCAATTGTTTAGACCAAAAAATTCATGAAAATAAGACAAACCATCAAATAATTGAGCTATCTCAGCCGTCACTAAAACATAAATATGAAAAAAAAATACCTAAGCAAAACTCAACTAACTATAACTTCACATACAAATTTAATCCCCTTTTCATCCACTTAAATAATTACTTTAAATTTTGAACTGAGCCTTCTCTATTTAAAAAGAGTCCGCATACTTCTATAATTTAACTTGAATAATAACCATCCATGGACTACGTACTTAAACATAACATGTATTATACCCTTGCATTAATTAAAAACATGAATATTTCTTTCAAATTCCCTAAGAAATAACCATCGAGCATATGAACACATCTCTATCGTACCTTAAAGCGGCCTAAAAGAAGTCTAGGACTTGGTAGTTCTGAATCTTCCAAGGGACCTAACACAAGTTGACCCTTAAGCCCGCTTCAGGAAACATTTGACGGATGTGAATCTATGGACTTTACTTGATTAATCGGCCGGCGATCGCTTTCTAAAGGGTATCCCTCCTATGAGGTCAGGTCCCGGCAGAGACCGTGACTCCTTCATCGGTTGAAATTTAAAAGGCATTGGTAGATTTTTTTTTGGGGTCCTTTCATTTGGCATCTCTCAGTGGGGTAATGGCACATTAATAAGGTTGTCCTATTTCATGCAAGCGTGGTTCTTTAACATAAGAATATGATACCCTATAAATGAATGCTTGTTAGACATAGCAATTTTTAGCCCTGTCCTAGTTTCCCATAATTCCTATTTCCCCCCTCCCGGGAGTCACTAATCTATTTTTTTAAAAAACCCCACCTGTGACTAAACCCAACGACAAAAATTTTTAATTTGTGCGCGCGCGCTTATTTCCTTTTTTTTTGTC
>NW_027371828.1:0-22379 GCF_046119375.1 Phyllobates terribilis
ATCAATGAATATTGTAAATGCACAAACAGTAATATCTCCACATTGCACGGTGCAATTCTGAAATTTTTAGCTTTTTCCTGTTAATCCTAGCATGATAAAGAAGATTCAAAGAGAGTGAGATGCCAGCTCCTTTCATTCAGTCAGTACCTTCAAACATTTCTGGACGTTTTTCAATGGCAAAAATCAATGAATATTGTAAATGCACAAACAGTAATATCTCCACATTGCACGGTGCAATTCTGAAATTTTTAGCTTTTTCCTGTTAATCCTAGCATGATAAAGAAGATTCAAAGAGAGTGAGATGCCAGCTCCTTTCATTCAGTCAGTAGCTTCAAACATTTCTGGTATATGAAAAACATGTTTTTCAATGGCAAAAATCAATGAATATTGTAAATGCACAAACAGTAATATCTCCACATTGCACGGTGCAATTCTGAAATTTTTAGCTTTTTCCTGTTAATCCTAGCATTATAAAGAAGATTCAAAGAGAGTGAGATGCCAGCTCCTTTCATTCAGTCAGTAGCTTCAAACATTTCTGGACATTTTTCAATGGCAAAAATCAATGAATATTGTAAATGCACAAACAGTAATATCTCCACATTGTACGGTGCAATTCTGAAATTTTTAGCTTTTTCCTGTTAATCCTAGCATGATAAAGAAGATTCAAAGAGAGTGAGATGCCAGCTCCTTTCATTCAGTCAGTAGCTTCAAACATTTCTGGACGTTTTTCAATGGCAAAAATCAATGAATATTGTAAATGCACAAACAGTAATATCTCCACATTGCACGGTGCAATTCTGAAATTTTTAGCTTTTTCCTGTTAATCCTAGCATGATAAAGAAGATTCAAAGAGAGTGAGATGCCAGCTCCTTTCATTCAGTCAGTAGCTTCAAACATTTCTGGTATATGAAAAACATGTTTTTCAATGGCAAAAATCAATGAATATTGTAAATGCACAAACAGTAATATCTCCACATTGCACGGTGCAATTCTGAAATTTTTAGCTTTTTCCTGTTAATCCTAGCATGATAAAGAAGATTCAAAGAGAGTGAGATGCCAGCTCCTTTCATTCAGTCAGTAGCTTCAAACATTTCTGGTATATGAAAAACATGTTTTTCAATGGCAAAAATCAATGAATATTGTAAATGCACAAACAGTAATATCTCCACATTGCACGGTGCAATTCTGAAATTTTTAGCTTTTTCCTGTTAATCCTAGCATGATAAAGAAGATTCAAAGAGAGTGAGATGCCAGCTCCTTTCATTCAGTCAGTAGCTTCAAACATTTCTGGTATATGAAAAACATGTTTTTCAATGGCAAAAATCAATGAATATTGTAAATGCACAAACAGTAATATCTCCACATTGCACGGTGCAATTCTGAAATTTTTAGCTTTTTCCTGTTAATCCTAGCATGATAAAGAAGATTCAAAGAGAGTGAGATGCCAGCTCCTTTCATTCAGTCAGTAGCTTCAAACATTTCTGGTATATGAAAAACATGTTTTTCAATGGCAAAAATCAATGAATATTGTAAATGCACAAACAGTAATATCTCCACATTGCACGGTGCAATTCTGAAATTTTTAGCTTTTTCCTGTTAATCCTAGCATGATAAAGAAGATTCAAAGAGAGTGAGATGCCAGCTCCTTTCATTCAGTCAGTAGCTTCAAACATTTCTGGTATATGAAAAACATGTTTTTCAATGGCAAAAATCAATGAATATTGTAAATGCACAAACAGTAATATCTCCACATTGCACGGTGCAATTCTGAAATTTTTTGCTTTTTCCTGCTAATCCTAGCATGATAAAGAAGATTCAAAGAGAGTGAGATGCCAGCTCCTTTCATTCAGTCAGTAGCTTCAAACATTTCTGGTATATGAAAAACATGTTTTTCAATGGCAAAAATCAATGAATATTGTAAATGCACAAACAGTAATATCTCCACATTGCACGGTGCAATTCTGAAATTTTTAGCTTTTTCCTGTTAATCCTAGCATGATAAAGAAGATTCAAAGAGAGTGAGATGCCAGCTCCTTTCATTCAGTCAGTAGCTTCAAACATTTCTGGTATATGAAAAACATGTTTTTCAATGGCAAAAATCAATGAATATTGTAAATGCACAAACAGTAATATCTCCACATTGCACGGTGCAATTCTGAAATTTTTAGCTTTTTCCTGTTAATCCTAGCATGATAAAGAAGATTCAAAGAGAGTGAGATGCCAGCTCCTTTCATTCAGTCAGTAGCTTCAAACATTTCTGGTATATGAAAAACATGTTTTTCAATGGCAAAAATCAATGAATATTGTAAATGCACAAACAGTAATATCTCCACATTGCACGGTGCAATTCTGAAATTTTTAGCTTTTTCCTGTTAATCCTAGCATGATAAAGAAGATTCAAAGAGAGTGAGATGCCAGCTCCTTTCATTCAGTCAGTAGCTTCAAACATTTCTGGACGTTTTTCAATGGCAAAAATCAATGAATATTGTAAATGCACAAACAGTAATATCTCCACATTGCACGGTGCAATTCTGAAATTTTTAGCTTTTTCCTGTTAATCCTAGCATGATAAAGAAGATTCAAAGAGAGTGAGATGCCAGCTCCTTTCATTCAGTCAGTAGCTTCAAACATTTCTGGTATATGAAAAACATGTTTTTCAATGGCAAAAATCAATGAATATTGTAAATGCACAAACAGTAATATCTCCACATTGCACGGTGCAATTCTGAAATTTTTAGCTTTTTCCTGTTAATCCTAGCATGATAAAGAAGATTCAAAGAGAGTGAGATGCCAGCTCCTTTCATTCAGTCAGTAGCTTCAAACATTTCTGGACGTTTTTCAATGGCAAAAATCAATGAATATTGTAAATGCACAAACAGTAATATCTCCACATTGCACGGTGCAATTCTGAAATTTTTAGCTTTTTCCTGTTAATCCTAGCATGATAAAGAAGATTCAAAGAGAGTGAGAGGGGGGCGTGGCTTAGGCACAGACCAGGATGGCAGCATAGGTCTGAGCTCCATGAGGGCTAAAACTACAAAGCGACGATAAAAGCAACTTAAGAGGATTTATTCATTTAATTTTGGCATGGACAAACTTCTTAAAGCCTAAGGATCATCTGGATACTAAAAAGACTCTCCCTGACCCGTTATTCCAGGAGATATTTCATTTGGAAGCAGTGAGGTGCGTCCTTGATTTCATTCCAGTCGTGGGTATTGTGACATAGTCCTGCAGGCTTGCAGGTCTGTGTGTCTCTGCAAAGGGACCCTCACCACTCCCTACCTCCGGGCCTCAGAACACCGTTCATCGGGTGTTACTTGGTGGATTGCATAGGATTTATACTTTGAAGCCGGCGGCACGGAGCTCCGTGGATCAGCTGATCCCTGCATGCAGAGAAAGACTATTCTGTCCCGACTCCGGGAAAGGCCCCACTGAGGGAGATCAATCTTCAGACACTACCAACAAACCTCTCCTATCAGGTAAGAGGTTCTCTGAAAATATCCAGAAACCTACCTTGAAGCTGTGGGGGGATACAGTCGAGCCCTGGAATTGACCCCCGTGCTGACAGGCTCCTTTCATTCATTCTGCCGGCGAGTCGCGCGGCTCTGCTGCGGGACAAACCAACTCTGTAAGCCAGCTTCTGCAGCCTGTGCTGGGAAGAAACAAAGACTGAGTTCTAAATAGTCCCACGGGATCCTGCACCCCGAAAGCGGCCTCCCTGAACCAGATCCTCAGCCTGCAAGCTGTCCCTGCCTGCTAGTCACCCCATTACCAGCTGCGACCGGTGATAGAACTATTAAACTGAAAATACCGGCCGGCGCTGTGCAGGGAAGACCGCGGTCCCAGGAGTATTTGAGTGACAGTGTGATATTACAGACAGAGTCCGGGCTCTATTAAACAACCCCCCAATAAAACCAGGAGACCCCCTCTGTTTTAAAGTACCGGCGGCCACCTGACAATTTCATCCAACATCCAGCTGACGTGACCCCACAGAGGACCAGACCGGACCCGCAAGACTCCACTAGATAGAGAAGCGACGCTGCACCCCCGGACCAAGTATCCACACTTCTACCGGACCCTGAGGACAAGACTCCTGTTACCAACTGAAGTCCGAGATCCCAAGGCTGAGCGACACGAAGATCAAGAGGCGGAGCGGGACGGTACACACCAAGCCATCAAGGTTAGATGAGCCCTGGCTAATACCAGGGCTCTTACCGTTTCCGTGGGTCTGTTGTCCGCGATTCCGAGGCTGCTCTGGTGGCAGCGGTGTCCCCTCTTCCTTCAGCTGACAGGCACCGTCAGTGTCTGTGTCGCGGCTCTCTCCTCCTCTGTGCGGCTGCCGCCGGGCTGTTCCCTTGATAGCGGTGCCCCCTCCTCTGTACTGAAGCCGTTCTGCTTACTGCTCTCTCCCATTGTCGGGCACTGCCGGTGTCTTCGGCCCGTCCCACCGCGTCCCTGAGGTTGCCATAGCGACGGAGGTTTCCCCCTCCTTAGCAGAGGGGCCGCTCCGCTCCTCTCAGCTCCAACTGATAGGAGCTGACAGTGCCCACAGTCCGCATTGTCCATCCTTAGATGTGCCGCTCTGCTGATTAACTCCTCCGGTGACTGTCTCCTGCAGACCTTGTGATCTACCTCCCCCTGCTGAAACACCACTGAGCTTTATATGCCCCCGGTATTTAAGCCCTGCAGGCTCACTCAGACTGCCCCTCTACTCCTGCAATAGTATCACTGTGCTCCAGCTGACTTGACACGCATACACAGCCGGCACATTCAAATCACCCCTGCCTCCTATTACAACGCCGCTCAGCTCTGCTGCCTAAGCTGTGTCTGAGGATCCCGGGGCTGTTCCCTTGGTGGCGGTGCCCCCCTCTTTTGACTGCGGGACTGTCTGATTCTCCCGGCTCCCAGCTGACAGGCACCGCCGACATTCACGGCTCGCCTCCATCTTCTGCCCGCTGCGCCGCTCTGCCACCTGTGTGCCTCTGGTGTGGGGTCCCCACTGACTCCCATTGACTGTATGCCCCCTCCTATTGCAGCGCTGCTGTGATCCCACCTGATACCGGCATCTATCTCCTGCTGCAACATTTAAATCTCCCGCCCCCTGCTGAACTTCTGAAGTGCCGCTCTGCTCCGCTGTCCAAGGTACTGATTTTATATCAGTACATATAAAGCGGTCTATCAGCCAATATATGGTGTGACAGCAACCTGAACACGGAGTTTGACTCTGAGGGGGAGAGGAGGGTTAAGTGGAACTGTTACTGCCTTCATATATATATTTTGTGACCACGTTACCTGATATATATATTACAGTTGGTGCTCATGGAATTCTACAGAACTGCTGATCTCTATAATAATTAGTTTTCTGTTGACAACTATATGTGCCTTTATTTTTATCCCTCAGGTCAATTTTCATTATTTCTTTTGATACTTTTGACTGTGATTTGCATTTAAAGGATTGCATTCTAGGGGGTACATAGCTCCGCAGTTTTTAAGAGTATTGTTTGCCTCTTGTCGGAATAATATTTGTTTATGCAAATTTCTTCTAGTCATTGTTCCTAGTTATTTTGCAACTCTAAAGTCTTTTGTCCACTCTTCAGGTCAATTATTTCTAGTGCCATTTTAATATTTTTCTATATATATATACTTATAGGTCTGATATTTTATAATGGCGGCTAATAAAAAAAATACCCAAAAGTCATTGGAAGCTCCCCTTAAATCTAGTGCGGTAAAAGCGAAGTCCTCTAAACGCTTTTCATTTTCAAACCCATCAGAAGATGCTGTCAATACTATTAGTCCTCTTAAGTCCAGATCTCCTCATAGAAATCTGGAAGACAGACAGAGTTCTAAAGTAAGCTCTCCCACCAAGGAATCTTCTAAAACTATATTATCTCCAAAACCACAGAGAATTCCTGATGCTAAACCTGCCCCTTCTACCGTAGTTAAGGAAAAAAAAGTGGAAAAGATGGATATTTCCATCTCATCAAAGAGAAGGGACCCAGGAGAATGGAGCAACAAATATTCTTCACTGGCCTCGAGCTCGGATGAAGAATCCTCGGACACATCTCCCAATCCCAGTCCAGATAAGAGACGTGCTAAAAGGGACTTTTCCCCTTCGTCCTCAGATCCTACTCCTAGTGTCCCGGTCAAAATGACCATTTCTCAAGATTTGGGAAATACCGACCTTGGTTTATATCTGGACAATCTTTTAAAGACGATTGACAGAAATATGAAACTGGGCTTCGAGAAACAGGTAGACACCATGAAATCTACTTTGGAAGCTTTTGGAGTTAAATTAGAGCAAAACACTAAAAGACTTGAAACGGTGGAGAGTAAGATAGAATCTGTCTCTTCTGATAATCTAGAAATTAAATCAGAACTTAAAAGACTCAGATTAAAAGTTGCGGATTTGGAGGATAGGAGTAGGAGAAATAATTTGAAAATTAGAGGCATATCTGAGGATGTTTCTCCCTCAGATGTCTTGGCTTTTGTCAAAGACTTATTTCACAAGACAATCCCATCCCTCTCTGAGCAGGATCTTATCATCGATAGGGCCCATCGCCTATTTCGTCCGACCTCCATCTCCTCGGATCTTCCTAGAGATGTAATAGTTAGGTTACATTTTTTCTCGACCAAAGAGAGAATCTTGAATTATATCAGGGAAAATAGGACTTTTCCAGAGCCTTTCTCGCACCTAAAAATTTTCTCCGATTTTTCCAAAGAAACCATGGATGCAAGAAGGTCATACAAATTGACCACAGATAGACTGAGGGATATGAATATCCCATATAGGTGGGGCTTTCCAGTAAAGTTGCTGATTTTCTTTAACCGGAAAACATTCACTCTTACAGATCCTGATGAAGGCCCTAAATTTTTTGATTTTATAAAAGACATTCCCTACAAAGTTACAAAGGCACCCCACCGCTGAAATGATAAACACTACTCCCTCGGGAGCCCTCTTTAAAAATAATCTCATTTTATCACCTCACCTAACATGCTATAATAAATTTATCATTCTTCTTTATATTTGGCCTTCATGGTTTGTCCACATTATTTTTCCCCCCAATCTGAGGGAGAACCTTTTCGGTGAAGGTTCCCTCAGGAGATTTTTGATTCGTTTTTTTTTTTTTCCTTTTTCTCGGAATATTTGGTTATTGTTATTACTATCTTTGAATTAATATTAGAGATATTGTATTCCAGCTTTGATTGTTGGTTGATTTTTATTTTTTGGGAATTTGTTGGACCAACTGACCCCTCTCCTTTTGACTTACTTTAATTATTAATTTACCTATGCCTATCAAGATCATCACCTACAATGTAAGAGGCCTAAACAGTCCCAATAAGAGATTCTCAAGTCGTTTGAAAGATCTTTGGTGATTCACTTATTTTCAGTGTGTAAGAACGCATTGGCTTTTTATTGGAGAAAGTCACATGTCCCCACTTTGGAGGACTTAGTTGATAAGATGAATCTCCATAGAATATTTGAACTAAGATTTGCCCTTATCAACAATAATTTACTTAAATTTTCTAGGAAGTGGGATATTTGGCTCACTAAATTCCCTCAACCCCCTCATAACGCTGGAACATCTTAATGTGTGTCGTGTTTAGCTCATTAATATGTTTAATTTTTGCTAATGATAGTAATGTGTGTTTAAAGTGTTCAAATTTCTGTATTATCGTATATATTACTTGACGAACAAATTTCTCCCATCTTTCCTGATTATCCATTCCTGTTTGTTCCCTTTCCCTTTCCCTTCCCTCAGAATTTTTCCCTTATTATGAATATTCTTTTGTCACTACTTTTATGCTACGTGTGTTACTCCCCTGTTAAATTGTTTATTAAAAATAAAAAAATATGGTAAAACAAAGAGAGTGAGATGCCAGCTCCTTTCATTCAGTCAGTAGCTTCAAACATTTCTGGACGTTTTTCAATGGCAAAAATCAATGAATATTGTAAATGCACAAACAGTAATATCTCCACATTGCACGATGCAATTCTGAAATTTTTAGCTTTTTCCTGTTAATCCTAGCATGATAAAGAAGATTCAAAGAGAGTGAGATGCCAGCTCCTTTCATTCAGTCAGTAGCTTCAAACATTTCTGGTATATGAAAAACATGTTTTTCAATGGCAAAAATCAATGAATATTGTAAATGCACAAACAGTAATATCTCCACATTGCACGGTGCAATTCTGAAATTTTTAGCTTTTTCCTGTTAATCCTAGCATGATAAAGAAGATTCAAAGAGAGTGAGATGCCAGCTCCTTTCATTCAGTCAGTAGCTTCAAACATTTCTGGTATATGAAAAACATGTTTTTCAATGGCAAAAATCAATGAATATTGTAAATGCACAAACAGTAATATCTCCACATTGCACGGTGCAATTCTGAAATTTTTAGCTTTTTCCTGCTAATCCTAGCATGATAAAGAAGATTCAAAGAGAGTGAGATGCCAGCTCCTTTCATTCAGTCAGTAGCTTCAAACATTTCTGGTATATGAAAAACATGTTTTTCAATGGCAAAAATCAATGAATATTGTAAATGCACAAACAGTAATATCTCCACATTGCACGGTGCAATTCTGAAATTTTTAGCTTTTTCCTGCTAATCCTAGCATGATAAAGAAGATTCAAAGAGAGTGAGATGCCAGCTCCTTTCATTCAGTCAGTAGCTTCAAACATTTCTGGACGTTTTTCAATGGCAAAAATCAATGAATATTGTAAATGCACAAACAGTAATATCTCCACATTGCACGGTGCAATTCTGAAATTTTTAGCTTTTTCCTGTTAATCCTAGCATGATAAAGAAGATTCAAAGAGAGTGAGATGCCAGCTCCTTTCATTCAGTCAGTAGCTTCAAACATTTCTGGTATATGAAAAACATGTTTTTCAATGGCAAAAATCAATGAATATTGTAAATGCACAAACAGTAATATCTCCACATTGCACGGTGCAATTCTGAAATTTTTAGCTTTTTCCTGTTAATCCTAGCATGATAAAGAAGATTCAAAGAGAGTGAGATGCCAGCTCCTTTCATTCAGTCAGTAGCTTCAAACATTTCTGGTATATGAAAAACATGTTTTTCAATGGCAAAAATCAATGAATATTGTAAATGCACAAACAGTAATATCTCCACATTGCACGGTGCAATTCTGAAATTTTTAGCTTTTTCCTGTTAATCCTAGCATGATAAAGAAGATTCAAAGAGAGTGAGATGCCAGCTCCTTTCATTCAGTCAGTAGCTTCAAACATTTCTGGACGTTTTTCAATGGCAAAAATCAATGAATATTGTAAATGCACAAACAGTAATATCTCCACATTGCACGGTGCAATTCTGAAATTTTTAGCTTTTTCCTGTTAATCCTAGCATGATAAAGAAGATTCAAAGAGAGTGAGATGCCAGCTCCTTTCATTCAGTCAGTAGCTTCAAACATTTCTGGTATATGAAAAACATGTTTTTCAATGGCAAAAATCAATGAATATTGTAAATGCACAAACAGTAATATCTCCACATTGCACGGTGCAATTCTGAAATTTTTAGCTTTTTCCTGTTAATCCTAGCATGATAAAGAAGATTCAAAGAGAGTGAGATGCCAGCTCCTTTCATTCAGTCAGTAGCTTCAAACATTTCTGGACGTTTTTCAATGGCAAAAATCAATGAATATTGTAAATGCACAAACAGTAATATCTCCACATTGCACGGTGCAATTCTGAAATTTTTAGCTTTTTCCTGTTAATCCTAGCATGATAAAGAAGATTCAAAGAGAGTGAGATGCCAGCTCCTTTCATTCAGTCAGTAGCTTCAAACATTTCTGGACGTTTTTCAATGGCAAAAATCAATGAATATTGTAAATGCACAAACAGTAATATCTCCACATTGCACGGTGCAATTCTGAAATTTTTAGCTTTTTCCTGTTAATCCTAGCATGATAAAGAAGATTCAAAGAGAGTGAGATGCCAGCTCCTTTCATTCAGTCAGTAGCTTCAAACATTTCTGGACGTTTTTCAATGGCAAAAATCAATGAATATTGTAAATGCACAAACAGTAATATCTCCACATTGCACGATGCAATTCTGAAATTTTTAGCTTTTTCCTGTTAATCCTAGCATGATAAAGAAGATTCAAAGAGAGTGAGATGCCAGCTCCTTTCATTCAGTCAGTAGCTTCAAACATTTCTGGTATATGAAAAACATGTTTTTCAATGGCAAAAATCAATGAATATTGTAAATGCACAAACAGTAATATCTCCACATTGCACGGTGCAATTCTGAAATTTTTAGCTTTTTCCTGTTAATCCTAGCATGATAAAGAAGATTCAAAGAGAGTGAGATGCCAGCTCCTTTCATTCAGTCAGTAGCTTCAAACATTTCTGGTATATGAAAAACATGTTTTTCAATGGCAAAAATCAATGAATATTGTAAATGCACAAACAGTAATATCTCCACATTGCACGGTGCAATTCTGAAATTTTTAGCTTTTTCCTGCTAATCCTAGCATGATAAAGAAGATTCAAAGAGAGTGAGATGCCAGCTCCTTTCATTCAGTCAGTAGCTTCAAACATTTCTGGTATATGAAAAACATGTTTTTCAATGGCAAAAATCAATGAATATTGTAAATGCACAAACAGTAATATCTCCACATTGCACGGTGCAATTCTGAAATTTTTAGCTTTTTCCTGCTAATCCTAGCATGATAAAGAAGATTCAAAGAGAGTGAGATGCCAGCTCCTTTCATTCAGTCAGTAGCTTCAAACATTTCTGGACGTTTTTCAATGGCAAAAATCAATGAATATTGTAAATGCACAAACAGTAATATCTCCACATTGCACGGTGCAATTCTGAAATTTTTAGCTTTTTCCTGTTAATCCTAGCATGATAAAGAAGATTCAAAGAGAGTGAGATGCCAGCTCCTTTCATTCAGTCAGTAGCTTCAAACATTTCTGGACGTTTTTCAATGGCAAAAATCAATGAATATTGTAAATGCACAAACAGTAATATCTCCACATTGCACGGTGCAATTCTGAAATTTTTAGCTTTTTCCTGCTAATCCTAGCATGATAAAGAAGATTCAAAGAGAGTGAGATGCCAGCTCCTTTCATTCAGTCAGTAGCTTCAAACATTTCTGGACGTTTTTCAATGGCAAAAATCAATGAATATTGTAAATGCACAAACAGTAATATCTCCACATTGCACGGTGCAACTCTGAAATTTTTAGCTTTTTCCTGCTAATCCTAGCATGATAAAGAAGATTCAAAGAGAGTGAGATGCCAGCTCCTTTCATTCAGTCAGTAGCTTCAAACATTTCTGGTATATGAAAAACATGTTTTTCAATGGCAAAAATCAATGAATATTGTAAATGCACAAACAGTAATATCTCCACATTGCACGGTGCAATTCTGAAATTTTTAGCTTTTTCCTGTTAATCCTAGCATGATAAAGAAGATTCAAAGAGAGTGAGATGCCAGCTCCTTTCATTCAGTCAGTAGCTTCAAACATTTCTGGTATATGAAAAACATGTTTTTCAATGGCAAAAATCAATGAATATTGTAAATGCACAAACAGTAATATCTCCACATTGCACGGTGCAATTCTGAAATTTTTAGCTTTTTCCTGTTAATCCTAGCATGATAAAGAAGATTCAAAGAGAGTGAGATGCCAGCTCCTTTCATTCAGTCAGTAGCTTCAAACATTTCTGGACGTTTTTCAATGGCAAAAATCAATCAATATTGTAAATGCACAAACAGTAATATCTCCACATTGCACGGTGCAATTCTGAAATTTTTAGCTTTTTCCTGTTAATCCTAGCATGATAAAGAAGATTCAAAGAGAGTGAGATGCCAGCTCCTTTCATTCAGTCAGTAGCTTCAAACATTTCTGGACGTTTTTCAATGGCAAAAATCAATGAATATTGTAAATGCACAAACAGTAATATCTCCACATTGCACGGTGCAATTCTGAAATTTTTAGCTTTTTCCTGTTAATCCTAGCATGATAAAGAAGATTCAAAGAGAGTGAGATGCCAGCTCCTTTCATTCAGTCAGTAGCTTCAAACATTTCTGGTATATGAAAAACATGTTTTTCAATGGCAAAAATCAATGAATATTGTAAATGCACAAACAGTAATATCTCCACATTGCACGGTGCAATTCTGAAATTTTTAGCTTTTTCCTGTTAATCCTAGCATGATAAAGAAGATTCAAAGAGAGTGAGATGCCAGCTCCTTTCATTCAGTCAGTAGCTTCAAACATTTCTGGACGTTTTTCAATGGCAAAAATCAATGAATATTGTAAATGCACAAACAGTAATATCTCCACATTGCACGGTGCAATTCTGAAATTTTTAGCTTTTTCCTGTTAATCCTAGCATGATAAAGAAGATTCAAAGAGAGTGAGATGCCAGCTCCTTTCATTCAGTCAGTAGCTTCAAACATTTCTGGTATATGAAAAACATGTTTTTCAATGGCAAAAATCAATGAATATTGTAAATGCACAAACAGTAATATCTCCACATTGCACGGTGCAATTCTGAAATTTTTAGCTTTTTCCTGTTAATCCTAGCATGATAAAGAAGATTCAAAGAGAGTGAGATGCCAGCTCCTTTCATTCAGTCAGTAGCTTCAAACATTTCTGGATGTTTTTCAATGGCAAAAATCAATGAATATTGTAAATGCACAAACAGTAATATCTCCACATTGCACGGTGCAATTCTGAAATTTTTAGCTTTTTCCTGTTAATCCTAGCATGATAAAGAAGATTCAAAGAGAGTGAGATGCCAGCTCCTTTCATTCAGTCAGTAGCTTCAAACATTTCTGGACGTTTTTCAATGGCAAAAATCAATGAATATTGTAAATGCACAAACAGTAATATCTCCACATTGCACGGTGCAATTCTGAAATTTTTAGCTTTTTCCTGTTAATCCTAGCATGATAAAGAAGATTCAAAGAGAGTGAGATGCCAGCTCCTTTCATTCAGTCAGTAGCTTCAAACATTTCTGGTATATGAAAAACATGTTTTTCAATGGCAAAAATCAATGAATATTGTAAATGCACAAACAGTAATATCTCCACATTGCACGGTGCAATTCTGAAATTTTTAGCTTTTTCCTGTTAATCCTAGCATGATAAAGAAGATTCAAAGAGAGTGAGATGCCAGCTCCTTTCATTCAGTCAGTAGCTTCAAATATTTCTGGTATATGAAAAACATGTTTTTCAATGGCAAAAATCAATGAATATTGTAAATGCACAAACAGTAATATCTCCACATTGCACGGTGCAATTCTGAAATTTTTAGCTTTTTCCTGTTAATCCTAGCATGATAAAGAAGATTCAAAGAGAGTGAGATGCCAGCTCCTTTCATTCAGTCAGTAGCTTCAAACATTTCTGGACGTTTTTCAATGGCAAAAATCAATGAATATTGTAAATGCACAAACAGTAATATCTCCACATTGCACGGTGCAATTCTGAAATTTTTAGCTTTTTCCTGTTAATCCTAGCATGATAAAGAAGATTCAAAGAGAGTGAGATGCCAGCTCCTTTCATTCAGTCAGTAGCTTCAAACATTTCTGGTATATGAAAAACATGTTTTTCAATGGCAAAAATCAATGAATATTGTAAATGCACAAACAGTAATATCTCCACATTGCACGGTGCAATTCTGAAATTTTTAGCTTTTTCCTGTTAATCCTAGCATGATAAAGAAGATTCAAAGAGAGTGAGATGCCAGCTCCTTTCATTCAGTCAGTAGCTTCAAACATTTCTGGTATATGAAAAACATGTTTTTCAATGGCAAAAATCAATGAATATTGTAAATGCACAAACAGTAATATCTCCACATTGCACGGTGCAATTCTGAAATTTTTAGCTTTTTCCTGTTAATCCTAGCATGATAAAGAAGATTCAAAGAGAGTGAGATGCCAGCTCCTTTCATTCAGTCAGTAGCTTCAAACATTTCTGGACGTTTTTCAATGGCAAAAATCAATGAATATTGTAAATGCACAAACAGTAATATCTCCACATTGCACGGTGCAATGCTGAAATTTTTAGCTTTTTCCTGTTAATCCTAGCATGATAAAGAAGATTCAAAGAGAGTGAGATGCCAGCTCCTTTCATTCAGTCAGTAGCTTCAAACATTTCTGGTATATGAAAAACATGTTTTTCAATGGCAAAAATCAATGAATATTGTAAATGCACAAACAGTAATATCTCCACATTGCACGGTGCAATTCTGAAATTTTTAGCTTTTTCCTGTTAATCCTAGCATGATAAAGAAGATTCAAAGAGAGTGAGATGCCAGCTCCTTTCATTCAGTCAGTAGCTTCAAACATTTCTGGACGTTTTTCAATGGCAAAAATCAATGAATATTGTAAATGCACAAACAGTAATATCTCCACATTGCACGGTGCAATTCTGAAATTTTTAGCTTTTTCCTGTTAATCCTAGCATGATAAAGAAGATTCAAAGAGAGTGAGATGCCAGCTCCTTTCATTCAGTCAGTAGCTTCAAACATTTCTGGACGTTTTTCAATGGCAAAAATCAATGAATATTGTAAATGCACAAACAGTAATATCTCCACATTGCACGGTGCAATTCTGAAATTTTTAGCTTTTTCCTGTTAATCCTAGCATGATAAAGAAGATTCAAAGAGAGTGAGATGCCAGCTCCTTTCATTCAGTCAGTAGCTTCAAACATTTCTGGACGTTTTTCAATGGCAAAAATCAATGAATATTGTAAATGCACAAACAGTAATATCTCCACATTGCACGGTGCAATTCTGAAATTTTTAGCTTTTTCCTGTTAATCCTAGCATGATAAAGAAGATTCAAAGAGAGTGAGATGCCAGCTCCTTTCATTCAGTCAGTAGCTTCAAACATTTCTGGTATATGAAAAACATGTTTTTCAATGGCAAAAATCATTGAATATTGTAAATGCACAAACAGTAATATCTCCACATTGCACGGTGCAATTCTGAAATTTTTAGCTTTTTCCTGTTAATCCTAGCATGATAAAGAAGATTCAAAGAGAGTGAGATGCCAGCTCCTTTCATTCAGTCAGTAGCTTCAAACATTTCTGGTATATGAAAAACATGTTTTTCAATGGCAAAAATCAATGAATATTGTAAATGCACAAACAGTAATATCTCCACATTGCACGGTGCAATTCTGAAATTTTTAGCTTTTTCCTGTTAATCCTAGCATGATAAAGAAGATTCAAAGAGAGTGAGATGCCAGCTCCTTTCATTCAGTCAGTAGCTTCAAACATTTCTGGACGTTTTTCAATGGCAAAAATCAATGAATATTGTAAATGCACAAACAGTAATATCTCCACATTGCACGGTGCAATTCTGAAATTTTTAGCTTTTTCCTGTTAATCCTAGCATGATAAAGAAGATTCAAAGAGAGTGAGATGCCAGCTCCTTTCATTCAGTCAGTAGCTTCAAACATTTCTGGACGTTTTTCAATGGCAAAAATCAATGAATATTGTAAATGCACAAACAGTAATATCTCCACATTGCACGGTGCAATTCTGAAATTTTTAGCTTTTTCCTGTTAATCCTAGCATGATAAAGAAGATTCAAAGAGAGTGAGATGCCAGCTCCTTTCATTCAGTCAGTAGCTTCAAACATTTCTGGACGTTTTTCAATGGCAAAAATCAATGAATATTGTAAATGCACAAACAGTAATATCTCCACATTGCACGGTGCAATTCTGAAATTTTTAGCTTTTTCCTGTTAATCCTAGCATGATAAAGAAGATTCAAAGAGAGTGAGATGCCAGCTCCTTTCATTCAGTCAGTAGCTTCAAACATTTCTGGACGTTTTTCAATGGCAAAAATCAATGAATATTGTAAATGCACAAACAGTAATATCTCCACATTGCACGGTGCAATTCTGAAATTTTTAGCTTTTTCCTGTTAATCCTAGCATGATAAAGAAGATTCAAAGAGAGTGAGATGCCAGCTCCTTTCATTCAGTCAGTAGCTTCAAACATTTCTGGTATATGAAAAACATGTTTTTCAATGGCAAAAATCAATGAATATTGTAAATGCACAAACAGTAATATCTCCACATTGCACGGTGCAATTCTGAAATTTTTAGCTTTTTCCTGTTAATCCTAGCATGATAAAGAAGATTCAAAGAGAGTGAGATGCCAGCTCCTTTCATTCAGTCAGTAGCTTCAAACATTTCTGGTATATGAAAAACATGTTTTTCAATGGCAAAAATCAATGAATATTGTAAATGCACAAACAGTAATATCTCCACATTGCACGGTGCAATTCTGAAATTTTTAGCTTTTTCCTGTTAATCCTAGCATGATAAAGAAGATTCAAAGAGAGTGAGATGCCAGCTCCTTTCATTCAGTCAGTAGCTTCAAACATTTCTGGACGTTTTTCAATGGCAAAAATCAATGAATATTGTAAATGCACAAACAGTAATATCTCCACATTGCACGGTGCAATTCTGAAATTTTTAGCTTTTTCCTGTTAATCCTAGCATGATAAAGAAGATTCAAAGAGAGTGAGATGCCAGCTCCTTTCATTCAGTCAGTAGCTTCAAACATTTCTGGTATATGAAAAACATGTTTTTCAATGGCAAAAATCAATGAATATTGTAAATGCACAAACAGTAATATCTCCACATTGCACGGTGCAATTCTGAAATTTTTAGCTTTTTCCTGTTAATCCTAGCATGATAAAGAAGATTCAAAGAGAGTGAGATGCCAGCTCCTTTCATTCAGTCAGTAGCTTCAAACATTTCTGGACGTTTTTCAATGGCAAAAATCAATGAATATTGTAAATGCACAAACAGTAATATCTCCACATTGCACGGTGCAATTCTGAAATTTTTAGCTTTTTCCTGTTAATCCTAGCATGATAAAGATTCAAAGAGAGTGAGATGCCAGCTCCTTTCATTCAGTCAGTAGCTTCAAACATTTCTGGACGTTTTTCAATGGCAAAAATCAATGAATATTGTAAATGCACAAACAGTAATATCTCCACATTGCACGGTGCAATTCTGAAATTTTTAGCTTTTTCCTGTTAATCCTAGCATGATAAAGAAGATTCAAAGAGAGTGAGATGCCAGCTCCTTTCATTCCGTCAGTAGCTTCAAACATTTCTGGACGTTTTTCAATGGCAAAAATCAATGAATATTGTAAATGCACAAACAGTAATATCTCCACATTGCACGGTGCAATTCTGAAATTTTTAGCTTTTTCCTGTTAATCCTAGCATGATAAAGAAGATTCAAAGAGAGTGAGATGCCAGCTCCTTTCATTCAGTCAGTAGCTTCAAACATTTCTGGACGTTTTTCAATGGCAAAAATCAATGAATATTGTAAATGCACAAACAGTAATATCTCCACATTGCACGGTGCAATTCTGAAATTTTTAGCTTTTTCCTGTTAATCCTAGCATGATAAAGAAGATTCAAAGAGAGTGAGATGCCAGCTCCTTTCATTCAGTCAGTAGCTTCAAACATTTCTGGTATATGAAAAACATGTTTTTCAATGGCAAAAATCAATGAATATTGTAAATGCACAAACAGTAATATCTCCACATTGCACGGTGCAATTCTGAAATTTTTAGCTTTTTCCTGTTAATCCTAGCATGATAAAGAAGATTCAAAGAGAGTGAGATGCCAGCTCCTTTCATTCAGTCAGTAGCTTCAAACATTTCTGGTATATGAAAAACATGTTTTTCAATGGCAAAAATCAATGAATATTGTAAATGCACAAACAGTAATATCTCCACATTGCACGGTGCAATTCTGAAATTTTTAGCTTTTTCCTGTTAATCCTAGCATGATAAAGAAGATTCAAAGAGAGTGAGATGCCAGCTCCTTTCATTCAGTCAGTAGCTTCAAACATTTCTGGACGTTTTTCAATGGCAAAAATCAATGAATATTGTAAATGCACAAACAGTAATATCTCCACATTGCACGGTGCAATGCTGAAATTTTTAGCTTTTTCCTGTTAATCCTAGCATGATAAAGAAGATTCAAAGAGAGTGAGATGCCAGCTCCTTTCATTCAGTCAGTAGCTTCAAACATTTCTGGTATATGAAAAACATGTTTTTCAATGGCAAAAATCAATGAATATTGTAAATGCACAAACAGTAATATCTCCACATTGCACGGTGCAATTTTGAAATTTTTAGCTTTTTCCTGTTAATCCTAGCATGATAAAGAAGATTCAAAGAGAGTGAGATGCCAGCTCCTTTCATTCAGTCAGTAGCTTCAAACATTTCTGGACGTTTTTCAATGGCAAAAATCAATGAATATTGTAAATGCACAAACAGTAATATCTCCACATTGCACGGTGCAATTCTGAAATTTTTAGCTTTTTCCTGTTAATCCTAGCATGATAAAGAAGATTCAAAGAGAGTGAGATGCCAGCTCCTTTCATTCAGTCAGTAGCTTCAAACATTTCTGGACGTTTTTCAATGGCAAAAATCAATGAATATTGTAAATGCACAAACAGTAATATCTCCACATTGCACGGTGCAATTCTGAAATTTTTAGCTTTTTCCTGTTAATCCTAGCATGATAAAGAAGATTCAAAGAGAGTGAGATGCCAGCTCCTTTCATTCAGTCAGTAGCTTCAAACATTTCTGGACGTTTTTCAATGGCAAAAATCAATGAATATTGTAAATGCACAAACAGTAATATCTCCACATTGCACGGTGCAATTCTGAAATTTTTAGCTTTTTCCTGTTAATCCTAGCATGATAAAGAAGATTCAAAGAGAGTGAGATGCCAGCTCCTTTCATTCAGTCAGTAGCTTCAAACATTTCTGGTATATGAAAAACATGTTTTTCAATGGCAAAAATCAATGAATATTGTAAATGCACAAACAGTAATATCTCCACATTGCACGGTGCAATTCTGAAATTTTTAGCTTTTTCCTGTTAATCCTAGCATGATAAAGAAGATTCAAAGAGAGTGAGATGCCAGCTCCTTTCATTCAGTCAGTAGCTTCAAACATTTCTGGTATATGAAAAACATGTTTTTCAATGGCAAAAATCAATGAATATTGTAAATGCACAAACAGTAATATCTCCACATTGCACGGTGCAATTCTGAAATTTTTAGCTTTTTCCTGTTAATCCTAGCATGATAAAGAAGATTCAAAGAGAGTGAGATGCCAGCTCCTTTCATTCAGTCAGTAGCTTCAAACATTTCTGGACGTTTTTCAATGGCAAAAATCAATGAATATTGTAAATGCACAAACAGTAATATCTCCACATTGCACGGTGCAATTCTGAAATTTTTAGCTTTTTCCTGTTAATCCTAGCATGATAAAGAAGATTCAAAGAGAGTGAGATGCCAGCTCCTTTCATTCAGTCAGTAGCTTCAAACATTTCTGGACGTTTTTCAATGGCAAAAATCAATGAATATTGTAAATGCACAAACAGTAATATCTCCACATTGCACGGTGCAATTCTGAAATTTTTAGCTTTTTCCTGTTAATCCTAGCATGATAAAGAAGATTCAAAGAGAGTGAGATGCCAGCTCCTTTCATTCAGTCAGTAGCTTCAAACATTTCTGGACGTTTTTCAATGGCAAAAATCAATGAATATTGTAAATGCACAAACAGTAATATCTCCACATTGCACGGTGCAATTCTGAAATTTTTAGCTTTTTCCTGTTAATCCTAGCATGATAAAGAAGATTCAAAGAGAGTGAGATGCCAGCTCCTTTCATTCAGTCAGTAGCTTCAAACATTTCTGGACGTTTTTCAATGGCAAAAATCAATGAATATTGTAAATGCACAAACAGTAATATCTCCACATTGCACGGTGCAATTCTGAAATTTTTAGCTTTTTCCTGTTAATCCTAGCATGATAAAGAAGATTCAAAGAGAGTGAGATGCCAGCTCCTTTCATTCAGTCAGTAGCTTCAAACATTTCTGGTATATGAAAAACATGTTTTTCAATGGCAAAAATCAATGAATATTGTAAATGCACAAACAGTAATATCTCCACATTGCACGGTGCAATTCTGAAATTTTTTGCTTTTTCCTGCTAATCCTAGCATGATAAAGAAGATTCAAAGAGAGTGAGATGCCAGCTCCTTTCATTCAGTCAGTAGCTTCAAACATTTCTGGTATATGAAAAACATGTTTTTCAATGGCAAAAATCAATGAATATTGTAAATGCACAAACAGTAATATCTCCACATTGCACGGTGCAATTCTGAAATTTTTAGCTTTTTCCTGTTAATCCTAGCATGATAAAGAAGATTCAAAGAGAGTGAGATGCCAGCTCCTTTCATTCAGTCAGTAGCTTCAAACATTTCTGGTATATGAAAAACATGTTTTTCAATGGCAAAAATCAATGAATATTGTAAATGCACAAACAGTAATATCTCCACATTGCACGGTGCAATTCTGAAATTTTTAGCTTTTTCCTGTTAATCCTAGCATGATAAAGAAGATTCAAAGAGAGTGAGATGCCAGCTCCTTTCATTCAGTCAGTAGCTTCAAACATTTCTGGACGTTTTTCAATGGCAAAAATCAATGAATATTGTAAATGCACAAACAGTAATATCTCCACATTGCACGGTGCAATTCTGAAATTTTTAGCTTTTTCCTGTTAATCCTAGCATGATAAAGAAGATTCAAAGAGAGTGAGATGCCAGCTCCTTTCATTCAGTCAGTAGCTTCAAACATTTCTGGTATATGAAAAACATGTTTTTCAATGGCAAAAATCAATGAATATTGTAAATGCACAAACAGTAATATCTCCACATTGCACGGTGCAATTCTGAAATTTTTAGCTTTTTCCTGTTAATCCTAGCATGATAAAGAAGATTCAAAGAGAGTGAGATGCCAGCTCCTTTCATTCAGTCAGTAGCTTCAAACATTTCTGGACGTTTTTCAATGGCAAAAATCAATGAATATTGTAAATGCACAAACAGTAATATCTCCACATTGCACGGTGCAATTCTGAAATTTTTAGCTTTTTCCTGTTAATCCTAGCATGATAAAGAAGATTCAAAGAGAGTGAGATGCCAGCTCCTTTCATTCAGTCAGTAGCTTCAAACATTTCTGGTATATGAAAAACATGTTTTTCAATGGCAAAAATCAATGAATATTGTAAATGCACAAACAGTAATATCTCCACATTGCACGGTGCAATTCTGAAATTTTTAGCTTTTTCCTGTTAATCCTAGCATGATAAAGAAGATTCAAAGAGAGTGAGATGCCAGCTCCTTTCATTCAGTCAGTAGCTTCAAACATTTCTGGTATATGAAAAACATGTTTTTCAATGGCAAAAATCAATGAATATTGTAAATGCACAAACAGTAATATCTCCACATTGCACGGTGCAATTCTGAAATTTTTAGCTTTTTCCTGTTAATCCTAGCATGATAAAGAAGATTCAAAGAGAGTGAGATGCCAGCTCCTTTCATTCAGTCAGTAGCTTCAAACATTTCTGGACGTTTTTCAATGGCAAAAATCAATGAATATTGTAAATGCACAAACAGTAATATCTCCACATTGCACGGTGCAATTCTGAAATTTTTAGCTTTTTCCTGTTAATCCTAGCATGATAAAGAAGATTCAAAGAGAGTGAGATGCCAGCTCCTTTCATTCAGTCAGTAGCTTCAAACATTTCTGGACGTTTTTCAATGGCAAAAATCAATGAATATTGTAAATGCACAAACAGTAATATCTCCACATTGCACGGTGCAATTCTGAAATTTTTAGCTTTTTCCTGTTAATCCTAGCATGATAAAGAAGATTCAAAGAGAGTGAGATGCCAGCTCCTTTCATTCAGTCAGTAGCTTCAAACATTTCTGGTATATGAAAAACATGTTTTTCAATGGCAAAAATCAATGAATATTGTAAATGCACAAACAGTAATATCTCCACATTGCACGGTGCAATTCTGAAATTTTTAGCTTTTTCCTGTTAATCCTAGCATGATAAAGAAGATTCAAAGAGAGTGAGATGCCAGCTCCTTTCATTCAGTCAGTAGCTTCAAACATTTCTGGTATATGAAAAACATGTTTTTCAATGGCAAAAATCAATGAATATTGTAAATGCACAAACAGTAATATCTCCACATTGCACGGTGCAATTCTGAAATTTTTAGCTTTTTCCTGTTAATCCTAGCATGATAAAGAAGATTCAAAGAGAGTGAGATGCCAGCTCCTTTCATTCAGTCAGTAGCTTCAAACATTTCTGGACGTTTTTCAATGGCAAAAATCAATGAATATTGTAAATGCACAAACAGTAATATCTCCACATTGCACGGTGCAATTCTGAAATTTTTAGCTTTTTCCTGTTAATCCTAGCATGATAAAGAAGATTCAAAGAGAGTGAGATGCCAGCTCCTTTCATTCAGTCAGTAGCTTCAAACATTTCTGGACGTTTTTCAATGGCAAA
>NW_027371829.1:0-22374 GCF_046119375.1 Phyllobates terribilis
ATCTTCTGCATGTCAATTCTTGAAGCGTTTTTGCACATATTTTAGGCAGCATTTTACCCGCCAACACTCTAGTATTTCTTTTCCTCTACAAATAATAACCGTGTGCACATCCCCTAAATGCTGCAAAACAGCGTCAGAAGGAAAATGGTGGCAAAGAGCGTTCTGCAAAACAGCAAACTCACACATGTGGGTTTTCTAAGAAGCCATTATAGTAACTAGAAATTATTCTTTAGAAACCTATAGTTGTCATTACGTGTAAATATTACTATCGAGATTGCTGCAAAGTATATTCAAGTCTTAACCTGAAAATGTGAAAAAGATCTGGATATTTGAGTCTTTCTATAGGAAAAAAGGCAGCAGAAAAGCTAAAATAAACCTCTATCTGTGAGCTTGGCCTAATACTATGTGATATGATGAGAATAAAATAGAAAAACACCAATATCTGATAACTCATATATATGACTGCTTATGGTCAATTCCTATCACATGACCAGTGAGCACATTGGAATGTTGCCGGTTGGCAGTTGGAGAGTTGCGGTTGGCTTGCATGCGGATGAGGAGGAGCTGCCTTCAGCAAAGCGACATTATGGAGATTAAAGAGGAGGACTTTAGGATGAGAGGGAAGAAAAGGAGAAGAAATGTTTTGGACTCATCGGATGATGAGAAGCCGTCCATCAAGAAGAGCCATAGGAGAGGAGAGAAGAGAAATGGCTCAGAGTTGGAGATCGTCTCTCAGAAGATTGATCACCAAGGCCAGAAAGAAGAACAGGAATGTCATCAGGAGGTCCTAGCTAGAAGAAGTGGAGCCAAGAGGAGAAGACAAATCTTTGGCTCATCACATGAAAGCTCTTCAATCAAGAAAGAAGAAGAAGGGCAGAAGACCACCAAGGGCACAGGTAATACTATACATCAGCTTACCACAGGGAGCACCATGACATGTAGCTTCTCATGCCCACACTTACAGATCAGGGCAATGTTGTCACTTTACACAAGTTACACATCTTTTAAATCTGACAGGTGGAGGATGTGATACATGAGCAAGATCTGAAGCTGGAGGGTTGTAGAACTGTTCCCCAGTCCATTTATATATATGTATATATTCAGTACTTTGTTAAACCCCTACATGATCAGGCCATTTTTCCCCATTCTTGCCAAGGCACATTTTTTTCTTATTTTCATACATATGGTTTAAAAAACTGTAAAAAATTGTAATGTTTGGATATTTAAATATTTTTTTGTGAAACATCGAGTCTAAATTTTACAATATTTTAATATTATTTTATTTTTTTTCTGGTAATATCTGTAGTAAATAAAGGATTTCTGTGCTTGTGTTATTTTTATATATTAGTTACATGGTTTTTTGTTAGGGATGGGGCTTGTAAATGCAATTTGGATAGTCATTGTTTTTTTATTTATTTTTTCCTGTTTTTTTTGCTCTTTATTTCAATGATTTTACACAGGTGTTGTCTTAACTTTTGAAACATTTGATTTTTTTCTTGCTTGAATGGATAAAAAAAATTGCAATATGGTTTCATTAAAATAAAATTGAGTCGTTTGCCTCCTATAGTCTTTGTGTTGCGCTGTCTATTGCTGGCTGCAGAATTAGTTAATGAGGTTGACCATTTTATCTTTACTTTAACAGATGTGTTGGGGACATGATTTTGTGGCATTTACTATGATATACTGTAGGTATGTCAGATTCTCCTCCTGCTCTTGTTACTGCAGCTTTCCTTACAGACTGCCCAGCTCTCTAGTCTATAATATGGCTGCTGGTGGAGGAGCAGTGACCAGACCTGTCCGTCAGTCTACTTCACTATAAAAGCATCTTTCTCATGGGAGGTTCTCAATAGGACAAGGCTGATGGAGTGGTCTGGTTACATGCTCCTCCATCAGTGACCATTGTATGGACTGGAGAGCTGTGCAGTATGTGAGGAAAGCTGAACTAACAAGTGCAGGAGGAGAACCTGCCATACTTATATAATAGTAATTGTTAATAAACCTGTGTCCCAAACACATCTGCTGGTATATTGATCCTAGTTACAGGGGACATTCAACCTACTGCCTATATAGCAGGGTTGACTGGGTCTCCTAGGACCCAGAAGCTCTTGCTCTTTCTCTACACCCGGCCATCACATGATCTCTGGGTCTGGAGCAGGAAGCGCTATCTGCGCTTACCATACTGAATACACAGCACTTGTTCAGAGCTGTGTACACAGTAATTGAAAAGGCAGAGACGGTAATAAATCCTCTCTACCTTCTCTATAGGGAGTATCCAAAAAGAAAAGAGTCGGCCCCTATAAATGCTCTTCCATAACTATATAACCCAAAAAGAGAAAAATGGAAACAGGAGCAAATCCAATAAAAGTTACATTTTTATTGCAAAAATGTAAGTAAAATCAGACATAATCAAAAGAGATAAAAAATCCAAGGGAAAGAGGTGACAACAAAGTGCCACGGAACCACAGGAATAAACCAATGTAAGGCAAGAGACAATATATCTACTGTATATATATGTATATATATATATATATATATATATATATATATATATATATATACTGGGTGGGCCATTTATATGGATACACCTAAGTGATATCAACTTCCTGTTTGTGGCCCATTAGTATATGGGAGGGGGAAAACTTTTCCAGATGGGTGGTGACCATAGCGGCCATTTTGAAGTCGGCCATTTTGGGTCCAACTTTATTTTTTTCAATGGCAAGAGGGTAATGTGAAACATCAAACTTATTGAGAACTTCATAAGAAAAACAATAGTTTGCTTGGTTTTAACATAACTTTATTCTTTCATGAGTTTTTTACAAGTTTATGATCACTTATAAAATGTGTTCAAAGTGCTGCCCATTGTGTTGGATTGTCAATGCAACCCTTTTCTCCCACTCTTGACACACTGACAGCAATGCCGCAGAAGAAATGCTAGCACAGGCTTCCAGTATCCATTGTTTCAGTTGCTGCACATCTCGTATCTTTATGGTATGGTGTGGTATATGGAGTACAAAGATAGTGGGGCCATTCTTCATCAATGGAAACCTCAATGCCACTGGATATCTGAAACTGCTACATGTTGATGTGTTGCCCTCTTTATGCACTGAAGATGGCACGTTCCCTGAGTTTTTCCAACAAGATGGTGCACGATCACATTATGGGTGTCAGATCAGAGCATTCCTACATGAATTGTTTCCTGGAAAGTGGATTGGTCGTCGTGGGCTAGTTGAATGGCCACCAAGGTCTCCCGATCTGACCCCCTTAGACTTTTATCTTTGGGGTCATCTGAAGGCAATTGTCTATGCTGTGAAGATATGAGATGTGCAACATCTGAAACAACGGATACTGGAAGCCTGTGCTAGCATTTCTTCTGCGTTGTTGCTATCAGTGTGTCAAGAGTGGGAGAAGAGGGTTGCATTGACAATCCAACACAATGGGCAGCACTTTGAACACATTTTATAAGTGGTCATAAACTTGTAAAAAACTCATGAAAGAATAAAGTTACGTTAAAACCAAGCACACCATTGTTTTTCTTATGAAATTGTCAATAAGTTTGATGTGTCACATGACCCTCTTCCCACTGAAAAAAATAAAGTTAGATTCAAAATGGCCGACTTCAAAATGGCCACCATGGTCACCATCCATCTGGAAACGTTTTCCCCCTCCCATATACTAATGTGCCACAAACAGGAAGTTGATGTCACCAACCATTCCCATTTAATTTAGGTGAATCCATATAAATGGCCCACCCTGTGTATACATTTATGTATATATATATATATATATATATACAGTATATATATATATATATATATAATATATATATATATATATATAGAAAGAAAGAATATCAAGAGGCAGCACTCCAAAAATATTATAGAAAAATGGACTTTAATGAGCCCAAAGGCAACGTTTCGGTTCACAGAATCTTTCTCAAGCAGAGTTCAAGTGCATATAGTGCAATATATATAGTTACAAACAGTGATTCCATAATTATAATTAATTTATACAAAACCATGATTACATAAGAAAAGTGCAGTAGTGCATATCACAAAATATTATTCAGTTACATACATAGTGATAAAATTTTAGACAGATATATTATTATCATCAATTACAGTATCCATAACTCTCATAAAGTGATAAGTGCTTTGATTAGTATTTATCAGTGCCAGGTGTACATTATAAATCATAATATATTTGAGGTTGCGACTCACACTGCAGCAATCATGCATGACCACGTTTCTTACTTCCTCCACGCTGTCCTCGGCGTCTCAAAATCCCATCTGCGCATGTCTCCCAGGAAATCCCCATTATCTCGTCACATGATCGGGGCAAACCTGGTCCGCCCGCTTCGTGACGTCACCGAGCATGCGCATTACACTTCTATTGCTACGATCGCCATCTTTTAAATTGGCAAGCCCCACCAAAAGCTTTTCTTCAAATGTAAACAACGTATGTGCTTTAATGATTTCTCTTATCCCCTATTTATAATAAAAGCGCACTATTTCTCATTATTAGGGACAACATTCTGTTAGCAGTTTCCCAATATATTTGCATTGCAATGACAGTATTCAAATAGTGATTCCTGTGTCCATAAATGAACTGAGGGATAATATTTATTACATAACCCAAACACCCTTCCATGGAATTCCCTATTCCTAGGTTCATCCATGGAGTGAGATTAATAGGCCAGAGGAGGAACCTTCAACAGGTCTCCACCTCCTTCCCAATCTCAGGTCTTTAATTGGGAATACATTACAATCCAATTCCCTCCATAAGTAGGAATACCATTTCATTATGTAAAAATATATATTTATAACTTTATATATATATATATATATATATATATATATATATATATATATATACATACAGTTAAGTGTCTATAAAGAAGGAATAATCAACAAGTGTTATTAAAGCATGATTCGTCCCAAGGGAGGCAGAGAAAAATCAATAAATACGTTCAATTGATTCATTAACATACTTACTGCATCCCATGCACAAAGGTTAATGATACACTAAATTAGGGATAAGACATAGAGCAACTGGAAAAGAATGTATCAGAGTCCAGATCACAAGTAAAGCATATAAAGTACGAGTGCACAGCAGGAACTAATTATACAGTATAAGTTGCTAATATCCAAATAAGGAGAAGAATCATGCCTATGACACAGATGTCACAACATAAGTATATCTTCTAGTGAGAGTAATACACAGTGACACATATAGAAAGTTATGGTCCCACATAAAATGAGAGTACAGCCTAGTTACAACCTGTGGATGGCATGAAAGCGGCCCTGACGCGCGTTTCAAGTCCTGCTTCTCCAGGGGGCGATTGTGTATGGGTGACAGGCAGGGGGGTATATATATCCAAAGTATTTTGGCACGTGTAGCGGGGGTACAGCGGCGCTTCCAGTGGCGGAAGCCAGCGCCGGAAGCAAGGGAGTCAGTGTCCAACGCAGCAGGTGCCCGCCTCCCGCTGACACATCAGTAAGGAGTCCCCGAAGTGCCGCGTCATAGGGACACGCATCCATGGCAACCAGGTGCTTCTTGCCGGCTGGCAGAATGTGCACAATCATCAGGATGCCAAGAGATGCAGACATACTTAGAGGGAGAGAAAGAAATTGCGGAGAACATTACCGGCCCATACCTGGTGTAAGTTAATCATGACTTTCTATGTATATATATATACTAGCTATTGAAGCCGTTCTATGCCCGGGTGGCGAGCATTTTTATTGGTATATGGTCTCCCATGCTGGTATGTGTGGTATGTGCTGCCCCCCTCCTGGTATTTGTGCTGCCCCCATCCTGTCCGCACCATCCTATCCTGGCATGCATTGCACTCCTCATCCCTATCCTGGTATGCATGGCCCCTCATCCGAATCCCGGTATGCGTGGCACCCCTCATCCACAATCCCGGCATGCGTGGCACCCCTCATTCCCAATCCCGGTATGCGTGGCAACCCTCATCCCCAATCCCGGTATGCATGGCACCCCTCATCCCCAATCTCGGTATGCGTGGCACCCCTCATCCCCAATCCCGGTATGCGTGGCACCCCTCATCCCCAATCCCGATATGCGTGGCACCCCTCATCCCCAATCCCGGTATGCGTGGCTCCCCTCATCCTCAATCCTAGTATGCGTGGTACCCCTCACCCCACAATCCTAGTATATGCATGGTCCCCTCACCCCACAATCCTGGTATATGCATGGTCCCCTCACCCCACAATCCTGATATGTGTGGCCCCCTCATCCCTTTCACACTGTACACATATACAAAAAAAAATTAACAGTTATACTCACCTTTGTTCTCTGTGCTCCAGCGCTGCTGCGTCCTCTTCTGCCGGAGGCCGGGGGCGGAGACCGGCGCCGGAGCACCGCGCTGTCCGGCGCCATTTTGCTGAAGACACACTGTAAATGTGTCTTCAGTAAAATGGCGAAGGATAGCGCTATGTGCACGCGCCGATCCGACGCCTCACTCCTGCCCCCGGTCTCCGGCCAGAAGAGAGGTGCCGTGGCAACGCTCCTCCCGGTCAGGTAAGTATGCAAGTATGGCGCCGGAGAACGCGGTATGTGTTCAGTGTCTACGCATACCGCGATCTCCGGCGCCATACACCTCCTCTTACCTGTAACGGCTGGATGCATGATTCTGTCTGAAGCCAGACTGTGCGTCGCGCATGCGCAGTCTATCGAGGCTTCAGACAGAGGGATGCATCCCCGGTTATATTATATATATATATATATATATATATATATATATATATATACAGGGTGGTCCGAAAGTAGGTGGACAGAAAGTGTAATAAGGTTATGAAGGGGGAGATTTATCAAACATGGTGTAAAGTAAAACTGGCTCAGTTGCCCTTAGCAACCAATCAGATTCCACTTTTCATTCCTCACAGACTCTTTGAAAAAAAAAGTCTATTTCCAACAAGTTGGGGCCCCTCCACATTATTCAAGAGTAATCCGCGAGTATCCTGATGAAACATTTCCTAATAAATGGATTGGCCGAAGAGGCCCACTTGATTGGCCGGTACGTTCACCAGACTTGACCCCAATGGATTTTTTCTTTTGGGGAGTACTCAAGGACAAAGTTTATAGTCGAAAACCAAAAAGTGTCAGTGACTTGAAAAATGACATAAGAGATGCACTTCAAGAAATTAATACCCAAAGAGACTTGTGCAAAAAAGTTTGTTGAAGCGCAAGAGGCGACTTCAAAGCTGTGTAAATTGTAATGGAAAAGAGTTTGAGCCCCTGCATTGATAACATTTAAGGGCTTTTGTGTTATTGTTCAGAATAAAATGTAATTGTCAATGTTATGCTTGTGTTAGTAAATATAATTTTATATATAAATCAAAATAAATGTTATTATTTTCTGTCCACCTACTTTTGGACCACTATATATATATATATATATATATATATATATATATATATATATATATATATATATAAATACACAAAGATACAAAGATGTAGATAAAAGAGGGAAAATAATATATGAAAACACACAATCAGGAATAGACATCATATTGTGAGAATTATGTACAACATATGTGTATAAAGTATAATGTCCACCAAGTAATACCCAAAGTATCATTATTAAATATAAAGGAGTATATATAGAGAGAGTCATGAGACAATATAATATAATATGTACTCAATATGGTACAGAGAATATGGGAATACCATGAGTATCAACAGAACAAAGTTATAAATTGTGCATAAATGTGCAAAACTAATGGTGGTAAAAAAGAGGGGAGGGAAGGGAAAGGGAAAAGGAAGAAAAAATGAAGATGTGACAAGTGAATGAAAACATGGAAACAATAATAAACAGAGAGTGCACGAATTGTGTGAATATTTTTTATTATTATTTCGTGACCAAGCCCATGTGGTGCAGATGTCGGATGCATCCAATGGCAACCAGAATCACAGCAACGTGAAAAACCACATATGTTACGTGAAAGTGTTACACTAGTGAGTAGTGATGAGCGAGCACGTTCGTTACTCGAGATTTATGAGCATGCTCGGGTGTTTTCCGAGCATCTTCAGTGTACTTGAATATCATGTTTGAGTCACTGTGTGTGCATGATTTGCGACTGTTTGACAGCTTTAACACATGTGAGGAATGCCTGTTTGTTAGGCTTTCCTCACATGTATTAAAGCTGTCAGTCGCAAATCATGCACACACAATAACTCAAACATAACACCTCAGCACGCTGAAGATACTGGGCGAGCACCCGAGCATGCTCGCTGAAAGGGTTAACAAACCACGCTCGCCCATCACTACAAGTGAGACCAATCACAGGTAAAATAAATATAATAAATAACAATAGTATGAAGAGATAGTTAATGTCACAATACAAATGTATGTGTGCCCTTCACATACGAGTGAGCATAGACATGTGTTATATAGTAACATAGCTACTGACATCAGTATAATGGAAAATGTACAATAAAAAAATCAGAAAATTATAAGCCACAATGGGCAAGAGGAATCGAAAAAAATAAAATAAAAAATATACAAGTGATAGGAATACTGACGTGTCAGTGTGACACAGGAAGTGCATCTTAAAGTGCCCTTTTTTGTGCATCCAAAATCACAGATTTAAAGCAACAATAAACAAAGAGTAAAAGCCGATGAATAACAATAGTGAGTAAAATGTTTTATAAAAAATGCTTATAGCGGATGGAATCAATTAGTGGCACACCGCACAGGAAATAGACAGGTCCGAAAAAGAGAGAGCAGCAGGGCGGGATGCTGCTGAAAGGTGAGTACATATCCATAAAAAGGGAGACGCGTGGAGCGCTGGCCCGCAAGGACGATCAGGCACCCGGTCCCCGAGGGGGGCAGAAAAAGGGAGGGAGGGAAGGGAGAAGAAGATCCTCCAAGTGAGTGGTGGTCCAGCATCTGTCTCACAGTAGAGTGTACAAAAATACTGGATACCCTGCATGTAAATAAAAAAGTGAGAAGTTATAAACAGCATAAAACATAAGTAAAACCTAAACACAATAGCACATTACAAGAAAGGGACAAAACTGAGGACCTCGTTGAGGCCTTTGGGGCATATGCAATCAATTTTCATAATCCACCAACGGTCTTTCTCCAATCCCCCCCCCCCCCAGTCAATTAATATCCGGTCAATACCCCGAATTTGGAGGAGGCTAGCATCACACCCATGTTTTAACTTGAAATGCCTTGGGATAGGCTTCAATACAGTATCGGCAAGAGATTCTGATGCATTCTTAATATCTTGCACGTGCTCCCTCACACGCACTCTCAGTTGGCGAAAAGTAAGACCCACATAGATGAGGCCACATGGACACAAGGCGTGGTTGATTACGCCTTCTGTATTGCAAGATGTATGCTGTGTGATTTGAAACTCCTTATGACCATCACTTGATGGGAAGGATGTACACCGCACCAGATTTACACAGGCCGCACAGTTCTTGCATGGATAGAAGCCCCATCTGGGGCCTTTTGAGCTGAAGGCTTTCTCTGGTCCCGGATCTTTATGGTAACTATGTACCAGCAAGTCCCTCAGGTTCATCGCCCTTCTATAGGTGGTGGAAGGGACTGGTGTAGTACATTTGGAAAGGACTAGGTCTTGCTTCAAAATGGGCCAATATTTCCCCAATGCATTTCTAACATCTATCACAGTAATTGAAAAGCCAGAGATGGTAATAAATCCTCTCTACCTTCTCTATAGGGAGTCCGACTGTGACTGCCGGTAGGCTCCCGGCTGAGGTAACTGCACAATCTGGTGCAGGTGTTATACAATGTAGTGTTGTTTTAGAACAGACCTGCACAACAAACAGCTCATGTACCGCATGCAGCCCACCAAAGTTTTGCTGCAGCCCATGGAGCCGTCCAGGATATGGAGCTCCCTTCTTCTTATATTCAAATGTTTCAGACGCAAACATATTTGAACACTGTCATCGGGACTAGGGTAAAACAGCGCTCGTCAGTCCCAGCCTCGACATGCTGCTGCTCGGCACGCTGCTGACGTCATCACACTATTGTCGGCACCCAAACACCTCAGAGGAGAAGAGATGGCACAGCCAATAGTAAGTCAAGGAGCCAAAGATTAAATTAATTATATCATTGTGGATGAGGAAGGAAGGGGCTAATGTTACAGTGAGGGCACATAATGAGGGTGACAATTGTCAAAGGGGGCACAATTGTGGTGGGGGTTCCTTCATTCAATCGGGCAATGTACAGGGGAATATTTTGGAGAGGGACAGTATGTGGGCATACAGTGGGTACAGAAAGTATTCAGACCCCTTTAAATTTTTCACTCTTTGTTTCATTGCAGCCATTTGGTAAATTCTAAAAATTTCATTTTTTTTCTCATTAACGTACACTCTGCATCCCATCTTGACTGAAAAAAACAGAAATGTAGAAATTTTTGCAAATTTATTAAAAAAAAACCCTGAAATATCACATGGTCATAAGAATTCAGACCCTTGGCTCAGTATTGAGTAGAAGCACCCTTTCTATTTCAAGTGTTTATTTCTGTTAATGTTGATGACTATGGCTTACAGCCAATGAAAACACAAAAGTCATTGTCTCAGTAAATTAGAATAATTAACAAAAAACACCTCCAAAGGCTTCCTAAGCATTTAAAAAGTCCCTTAGTCTGTTTCAGTAGGCTCCACAATCATGGGGAAGACTTCTGACTTGACAGATGTCCAGAAGGCAGTCATTGACACACCCCACAAGGTCCCAGAGTTCCAATTTTCATTTGGAAATCAAGGTCCCAGAGTCTGGAGGAAGAGTGGAGAGGCCACAATCCAAGATGCTGGAGGTCTAGTGTGAAGTTTCCACAATCAGTGATGGTTTGGGGAGTCATGTCATCTGCTGGTGGAGGTCCACTGTGTTTTTTCCAGGCCAAAGTCAGCGCAGCCGTCTACCAGGAAATTTTAGAGCACTTCATGCTTCCCTCTGCTAACAAGCTTTTTGGAGATGGAAATTTCATTCTCCAGCAGGACTTGGCACCTGTCCACACTGCCAAAAGTACCAATACCTGGTTTACACACAACAGTATCACTGTGCTTGATTGGCCAGTAAACTCGCCTGACCTTAACCCCATAGAGAATCTATGGGGTATTGTCAAGAGGAAGATGAGAGACACCAGACCCAACAATGCAGACGAGCTGAAGGCTGCTATCAAAGCAACCTGGGCTTTCATAACACCTCAGCAGTGCCACAGGCTGATCGCCTCCATGCCACATTGCCGCATTGATGCAGTAATTGATGCACGAG
Source organism: Phyllobates terribilis (assembly GCF_046119375.1). Taxonomy (NCBI): domain Eukaryota; kingdom Metazoa; phylum Chordata; class Amphibia; order Anura; family Dendrobatidae; genus Phyllobates; species Phyllobates terribilis. The sequence continues at coordinate 11,270 of NW_027371829.1, forward strand.
GAGCCCGACCAAGTATTGAGTGCATTTACTGAACATACATTTCAGATTTTAAAAACATTTTTCAAGCTGTTGTTATAAAGTATTCTAATTTACTGAGATAATGACGCTTGTGTTTTCATTGGCTGTTAGCCATAATCATCTACATTAACAGAAATAAACACTTGAAATAGATCACTCTGCTTGTAATGACTCTATATAATATGTGAGTTTCACTTTTTGTATTGAATAACTGAAATAAATAAACTTTTTGATAATATTCTAATTTAGTGAGATGCATGTGTATGTAGCCTCTATTTCTTTAGTGTGGTAAGTACCATTTTGAGGGTATGTACCATTATTATTCATTGTAGCAAAATGGGAAACAGAAAATCCACTACTGTTGTTGCAGATTCATGGTTTTGCATAGCATTTGCTCTCCTGCACTGATTATGGGGGCAGAAACCTCAGGGTGAAGATCTTTTATCTTGCACCATTTATACTCAAAAAACACATTTCCAACAAATGCATATAAAATTCCCCTCCTTGCTATTTTTTTTTCTTAAAGATTACAAATAGTTTATTAAATAGTAATATGTTGCAATAATCTCATTTATTTTAATGCAGTTATAGTACTTCACATATAACATTTATTTATATTCTCTCATATACAATAAATATCCATACGCTTCAATCATCTGTTTAAGAAAAACAAAATGGAACAAATATTAACCCTTCCATATTATTCCATCATCCCTCCTCCCTTGAATCAAAACAAACCCCACCTGCACCCCCAAACTGAAGGGGAGGATACAAGGAAAACCCTTCACCCCATAACTAGCATTGCTCTACACCTGTCCATTCTTCCCAGATATGCTCATAAACAGTTGTCTGATTTTTATTATCGTAGACCACTTTCTCTTTTTTCGCTTATCAATTAATTTAATTCAGGTTGTTCTTTTACCTTCCATTTCCTCATAACTGCAAACAGAGTTTGAGACAAAATACGTATTAATAAGATCTTATTACTACTTCTTTTAAGACTCAAATATCTACATCTAATAAAGAATTTTTAGGGTCATTTTATAAATGCACTTAAACATTATTTAATACACTATTGAATTACCATACAATATCTTACTATTTGTTTTCTTAAATTCTGTGTCAGTGGCTAATCTAAGGGTTTTTGAGATGTAAATAGAGAGATATTCTCCCTTACAATTGATTATGGAAGATTCATTTATTTAAGGCAGGTTAGTTGGAGGGTGGGTGGATGTCTGGTTGAGGAGTTCTCTAAGAACTCGTTCACACTGCTGTATGACATAGTAGAGTGCTCTCTGATGTTTTATCAGACAGCACTCAGCCCAATATTATACTATGGGGCAGTGCAGATCTGAAATGTTTTTGCTCATGACGATTCGGCATGGGAAAACAATTGCAGCACGCTGAGAGTGGCTCAGCAAATCGGATCACATGCACCCATACAAGTCTATGGGTGCGTGTAAAACCTTGGCCCAGACTTGGATTTCATCCCAGTGCAGTTTGATTTATGCAGACACAGACGATGGAAAAGTTGGAGAAACGAAGTTCTCCATCTTCTCCGCACCTGTAATATGATTGTCTCAAACAAGAGAAACGGATCCCAGTAAACTGACACTCGGCTCAAACTCTGGTCAGAGCTTGAGCCTAGTGTCATTAGCATAAATGATCCAATTCTCTCACATGAGAGAATCAACACTTGTGTGACCCGGCCTAACGTGTAGTTGGGGAGCTAAGAGTGGGAGATGGTTTGAAGGGGTGAAGTGGAAGGTGGAGTGGGGGAGGTATCAGAAGAGGAGGGATATTTTAACTTAATTATTATTTTAATATGGTGAAAGTTATCTAATTTAATGTTAGAAGGGTTTAAGATAAGTTGAAATGGTATTTCTTTGCTTGGATGAGAAGAGATCTGATGTCTCTGATATGTCTTCAAAAGACACATTCAGATAGTGATTCAAGAAAGTAGCTAAAAGTGGGTTGTCAAGTACATGTATATCATGCTGTACATAATATCTACTCACGAGGGTCTTTATCCTTGTTCAAAGGGGTGTAAATATAAGTATGTATTACACAGGGTAGAAGTAAGATATATATATATATATAAATATATATATATATATATATATATAAACTGTTGAAATGTAAAATTAACAACATAAGGTTAGAAATTGCAAACACCTGTATTCCTCTCCCATATAAATCTGAGCTTCACTATGAAGAAAGTGAAAACTTGCAATATCCGATTTTGATTGTAGGAGATTTTAATACTGTAATTGACTTTACCTGTAATAGAAAATCATGTAGACGTGCGTCAAAGTCTAGTGATACAACATCTTTTCCAATCCTCTGGAAGAATTTTTTGGGGAAGAGGCTTATTAATCCCAAGGATTATCAGGATTCATGTTACTCTAAGATTTAGCAATCCTGATTCCCTATTGATATGGTTTTTGGCAATGGAGAAATTTTGTATAAACTCCTTTAAGGGGGTTAATACTCACTCAGCAGCTTTTACGGGGATCTCCCTGGGCAACCCAGGATTGCACCGACTTTGGAAGGGAGTGGATGAACCTGTCCATGATGACCTTTTCCACCATCTGTACTGGGGAGGAAGATTGAGGTTACAACCACTTTGAACCAAGTGTAGGAGGTCGAACATTTGGGACCTGGGAGGTTTGTCACTGCAATAGGCCCAGTGGTGCACCCGTTGCACCCTAACAGTCAGAGTCACTCCCAAGCGCGCCAAAATTTCTGTTTTTAATTTGGCGCACTCCTTTGCGTCCTGCAGGGCCAAACAAGTCATAATGGGCTTTCTGAGGCTGGCCCATTAAATATGGCACCAGCACCTCCGCCCACTGCTCTGGAGGCAATCTCTCCCGCTCCGCCACCCTCCCAAAGAACGTTAGGACCTCGACGTCATCACCCGGAGTAATCTTTTGCAATGCTCTTCTTACCGTCTTCCTGACGTGTGAATCATTACCTGGAGTTGAGGGAGGGACGGCCTCTCTGCTGCGAACTTTCCCCGCTAGAAGTTCCATCTGCCGTTGTTGCTGCTGAATCTGCTGCATCAGAAGTTTATTAGTCTCTTGCTGCATCTGTTGCTGCTCCCGGTGCTGCTGTTGCAGGCTCTGCTGGCTCTGCAAGTGCTGCCGGTGCTGCTGTTGTTGGCTTTGCAGCAGGTGTTTGAGTGGCTCTTTCATGGTGCCGGACATCTCTGGCTGGCTGGCGGCCTTTACCCAGGACATCCATCGATCTCTGTGGCAGGTACACGTTTTCCTGGAATCTTGCCCACATTCTCCACTAATTGTAACTGGGTTGGTACTCACTCAGCCACTTTTAAGATAGTCACAGGAGTCAGTTTCTTTAAAAATGTCCAAGGTGGGTTTATTCGGACTTCATAAACTGCACTCTCCAGGTAAATTAAACATTTTCTCGGTAATTATTTTGATTCTAGGCTACATATATACCGGGACACGAGGATATGTACTTTAAATGCCCCTGATGAAGCCACCGTGTGTGGCGACACGCACTGGGCACTGAGGTCCCATTTGCACCTTCCCATTTACAGGCTGATTTGATTGAGTATTTGCTTTCTATGATCATATTGTTTAATTGGCTCTACTATTATTTTTTGCTGGGGCAGCACGGGTGGCCACAATTGAGTGTATGTGATGGAGTGGTTATGGAGTAGTCATCTCCAGTGTGAGGTGAAAGGGTCTATTGGCAATCGCCAGTTTACAATTATACTGTTCTATAGACCTATTACCCTGTATACAGGGACACCATATTGATTTTCACACAGATACCTGTTGTTGCACTTTATATACATATTGTTTTTTGTGTATTCTCTATTTATATAGAATACTTTGGGCTTGTGCAATATTGACCATCATAGATATTCTATACAGCCTGTTAGAGTTCATCTATTTGACTGCACTTTATTGTATTTTCTGTCATTATAATATGGGAAGGTCTCTAAAGTAGTGGGTTCCTCAAGCAGTGGATTCCTCCACTATTTTTAATGGTGTTTTAAAATAATTTTTTTTGTGCGTATTCTTATATATGTGTCAGGAGATACTGTAATAAATTGATGTAATTTATATTCAAATATTCCGTGATTATTTCTTCAGGTGATCACCGCTTAGGTGCATGTCTTCTTTTCTTTTTGAAATTCGTATGATGTTGTATGACATGTGGCAGGTAGATCCCAGTTATTAGATGGTGCCCTCCTAAAGTAGTAGGTGCATGGGGTTATGTCCCAGCTTTTTGTCCTTTTTATGGGCACAAGACATGGATTTCCTAATCCAAGCTGCTCTTTGCCCTACTTATTGACCATATATAAGGCTATGTGCCCACGATGCAGAAATGCTCAGGATTTTTTCCTGAGCGTTTCTGCATCTCCCTGGCAGAAAAAAACGCATGCGGATTGTACATGTGGATTGTACATGCGGATTGTACATGCGGATTGTACATGCGGATTGTACATGCGGATTGTACATGCGGATTGTACATGCGGATTGTACATGCGTTTTCCTGCCAGGGACATGCGGAAATGGAGCTTTATTCACTGACATTTCCGCATGCGGATTGACAAGCGCTTTCCAAGCGATTAGCATCACTTGGAAAGTGCTTGTGACAACTAGGTCACACTATATAAATTCATGCAAATTGCATGGATTTATATAGTGTGACCCGAGAGAGTGGTAAAAATAAAAAAATAAATGTATACTTACCCTCCGATGGCCCCCGGTGTCCTGCTTTACACTCCGTTCTCCCTTGCCGGCAACAGTGAATTGAAAGACCTGCCGACGTCAGCATCGCGTGACCCGTCACATGACTCTGACGTCAGCGCAGGTCCTTCAATTCATTGCAAAGTGCCGGGAAGCAAGTAGGAGCGCAGCGCGGGCCGACAGAAGGTAAGTAGACAGTTATTTTTTATTTTATTCTTTTTTTACAGATTTTTTAATGGTACCTGGGTGTGGAGGAGACTCTCCTCTCATCTACACCCGGGTACCATCTGCACATTGGAACGCGTGGATTACGCATCTACATATACAGTGATGCGTAATCCATGTGATCTAAAGCAAGTCAATGGCGGCGAAGACGCAGCACTTCTGCAAAATAATTGGTAGCGCTGCGTTTTTTTCCGCAGCGGAAATTTTCGCAGCATGTGCACAGCACATGCGGATTATCATTGGGGAACATTGCTGCCCTTCTACCATGCGTTTTTAATGCGTTTCAGCAGCTATAAAAACGCTGCGGAAACGCATTAAAAACGCATTGTGGGCACACAGCCTAAGGTTGTAAAGGAATAAGGGGTTCTCAGTTTTGGACTCAGGAGGAAATATTAGCGATGTACACAGGTGATTTGTTATTATTTTAATAAATGTAAAGGAAGATCTAAGGACAGATATTACATTGGTGAATGGATTTGGTATTTTTTCTGGATTGAAGATTAATTGGAATAAGTCAGATATCATTATTGGACAAGAATTTCCAAATTACAGATGGTGATATACTTATTATCCAAGAGGGCAACAGTTTGAAATATTTGGCATTAAATATATCACATAAGATGGTGGACTATATAGAAGTGAATGTCATACCGGTGTTGAGTCGTTTTAGCAGAATGGCAAAAATATGGAGGAACAAGGAAGAATCAATCTGATTAAAATGTATTTGTTTTTTTATGTATATTTAATAAATTCCCCTCTTTGCAACTTAGTGACTGAGTATAGGAAAAAATGTATATTAAAGCAACCTTATACCCTGAGACTGAAAAGTTACTACACTTTGTAAATATACAGTCATCCTTCCTGACGCCCTTCTTTTGCCTCCCGCTACCTCCATTGCTTAGATCTGTGTTCTGTTCCTACTACCTCCAAGATGGCCACCAGTTTGGTAAGTCTAAACCACATCTTCCCTGTCTTTTCTGTGCTGTGGGATGGGAAAGGAAAGGCAGGAGAGGTGAGGTTTAGATTTACCAGTGTACTCCATGCTGCTATGACCGTCATCTTGGAAGCAGGAGGAAAGGAACGCCTATCCCAGCAGAGGAGGCATCGGGGAGCTAATGGAGGGCTTCAGGTAGAGTGCCTATACATGCGAAACGTATACCCACTTCTCAGTCCCAGGGGAAGGGGCCCTTTAACACTGTTGCAGGACAATATTAGCGTTGAGCTGTAATTGTTTTCTAAGGCAGTACACTTAATATAGGACAATCACTGTGCTACCAGTATTATTCCGCACATAAATGATACTGATTCTCCATTTTGTAATAACATAATTAACCCTTTGTGCTAAACTGAATAGTAAATTATAGTCTGTTTTTCAATTAACAGCATAAAGCAATATGTTTACAAAGATGAATACTCCAATGCTGACCAAAACTGAATTCTCTGCTAAGGTTACAAAATAACCAACACTTTATACATGGACAGTAAATTCTTTTTCTAATTTCTCGTCTTATTTCTGTTTGCCATTTTAGGAGACAGTGGTGTGCGGCCATCTCTCCCCGGCAGCACAATCTCTGACAACATCAAGAGACTAGATTTTCATCAAGTGCTTGGCCGGGGGAGTTTTGGAAAGGTAAGAACCTATAACATTACGAGCCCAGATTGTATATTGTTTGCTATACAATATAAGATCATGAATGAAGTAGAGAATAACACTGTTAATAACCATCTTAGATCCCCAAATTCAGGTGTTTCTGACAAAGGCAGATGCAGGGCGGTTTCCAAATGTGTTGCTACCTATATATGTGTAATAGTGTTTTCTGATAGTCTACAGTGGGTTAAAGTATTTTTCTGGTGCCTCTAACTTCTGCACTAGGAAGTTGCAGGTGCTGCTGTTTTCCCCACATGCCTGCACCTTGGAATCTTGGATGGCCAGCAGATAACAACATCTATTTTTCAATACAGGTGCACGATCCTGTTGGCTGTGCAAGTGTGGGCCAGACACCTGTATAGACAACATCATGCAGAAGTGACAGCTGCCGTAGAAACTCTACATGCAAATATGTGACCAGAGCACTTTCATCCACCTTTATCCATGCTAGCTGTGTCACCCACATAGAATGTGGAAGAATGTGCTCTGGTCAGATGAGACCAATAATTTAAATTTTTTGCTAAATGAAAAACACTAAGTGTGGAGGAAAACTAACACTGCAGATCACCCTGAAAACACCATCCCCACCGTCAAACATGGTGGTGGAATCATCATGCTGTGGGGATGCTTTTCTTTAACAGGGACGCTCGTCAGAGTTGATTAGAAGATGGATGGAGCTAAATACAAGACAATCTTGTAGGAAAAACCTGTTAGAGGCTGGAAAAACTTGAAACAGAGATGAAGGTTCACCTTCCCGCAGGACAACGACTCTAAACATACTTCCAGAGCTACAATAAGATGGTTTAAATAAAAACATACTCGTGTGTTTATATAGCCCAGTTAAAGTCCAGACATAAATCTCATTGAGAATTTGTGGCAAGGCTTAAAAATTGTTGTTCACAAACGCTCTCTATCCAATCTCACAGCTAGTTTGCAAAGAAGAGTGGGCAAAAATTTCAACCTATAGTGCAAAGCTGGTAGAAAAATACCTTGCAGCAGTAATTGCAGCAAAAGGTGGTCCTACAAAGTGTTGACTCAGAGGGGCTGAATACAAATGCACGTCACAATTTTCAGATTTACATTTTTAAAATATTCAGAAAAACATGTATCATTTCCTTTACACTTCACAAATACTTGTACTCTGTGTTGGTATATCACATAAAATTCCAATAAAATACATTTAAGTTTTTGCATGTAACTTGAAAAAATGTGGAAAAGTTCACAGGATGTGAATACTTTTTCAAGGCACTACATTGTACATCTGCATGTACGTAGCTACATAAGTATGAGTAAATATATGTGTGTGTACTGAGAATGACATTTATTAAAGATATTGTCCACAGTTAAAAAGTAATAATTCAAAAAATTCCGTGTCAGCAGTGGTGACGTCTCATACATTCTCCTGATTGCTAACCAATGACTCGTCTCAATGGTTTTGTCCAATAAATAGAGACATCCTCAATGAGACCAGTGATTGTCTGCAGCAAGGTAAACAAGTGCAGGTTTGGACTACTGTGCCAGGCTCTGGAATAGCAAAGGATTTATCAGGGTAGTATCGTTTTATTTTTTTAATCATACTACTCCCTGAAGTTAGGACAAAAATCGAATTGAGGACAAGCCTCCTAATACTATTACAGACAACTCTCTGATTTTTTAGGACATTCCTGGGAAAAGGAGAGAGCTCCTTGATTACCAGAGAAGCCAGCAAATATCCCAAAGCATACTCTTCACAATATATTCACCTCTCGTGTTTTCTGCAATTATTATAAGGCTGGGTGCCCACGTAGCGTTTTTCAAGCGTTTATGATGCGGAATTTCCGCAGCGGAAACGCTTGTGAAACACTAGGTAATCCGCACCCCATGGTCCCCAAGGGGATTCCGCATGTTCTATGCACATGCTGCGGATTTTTCCGCAGCGTTTATGCTGCGTACAAAAATCTGCAGCATGTCATTTAATTTTGCGGAAGTGCAGCGGAAGCCCCGCTATTGACTTGCATTGAGACGCATAGAATGCGCGTCTGTACATTTCTACAAGTGAATTCTATGCGTCTCTATGTACGGATGGTACCCAGTTCAGGAGGAGAGAAGACTCTCATCCAGACCTGGGTACCATTGTTCCTGTAAAAAAAAGAATAAAATAATAAATAAAGTTAATACTCACCTTTCCGAAGGCTTCTCTGCATGCCGGCATCGCTGAAGGACCTTCGGTGACGTCACAGTCATGTGACCGCAGGCCCTTCACCGCTCTGTCTCACGATATGCCGGCAGCCGGGAACTAGACAGGAAGGAGCGCTGCAGCCACGCCGGGGCATCGGGGGTGAGTATAGCTTTATTTTATTTTATTTTTACGTTTCACACTGTATAAATCCATGCTGTTTGCATGGATTTATACAGTGTGACCTAGTTGTCAAGCACTTTCCAAGTGATGCTATCGCCTGGAAAGCGCTTGTCAATCTGCATGCGGAAACGCATGTGAATCCGCATGTGGATCCGCATGTATTCTGCAGGAAAAAAGCATGCACAATCTGCATGTACAATCTGCATGCGTTTTTTCTGCCAGGGAGATGCAGAAATGCTGCAGAAATTTTCTGCTTCATTTCTGCATCGTGGGCACATAGCCTAACTCCTGGCATCACTGCAACATAAAACCTGACACCAGAGGTGCTGTGGAGTGAAAAGGAGTTTAGGATCAGGACAAAGTGTCTGCAAATGTAGTCTCAGGTCTGTGCTGCAGATTAAGGTGCATTCACACTGCGCAGTTATCGGAAACCAGTAGAAACAGGCTGACGTTCGCCCGACAAACAAGCAAAGTGGTCTTTCATAGGGTAAAATGATCTTTTGTTTTGCTTAAATCTTTATCGATCTTGAAATAACCTATACAAAAAACTATGAGCAATAGCCAAGGTAGCATAAAAGGTATATATTTTATTAGTACAATTTAGACACATGATAAAATCTGATGAAAAAAGAGAAAATCAGATAAGGCTAAAAACACAGGCAAACCCCATGGTGCATAACAAAAGAATATGCAGCAATATTAAGTAATGTATACATAATAGGCTATTAGAAAAAGGTATGTTGGGTGGAAATAATTCCTACACACATATAAAGTGTAATAGACGCCAAATGTGATAAAGTATATATGCTGCACAAAATAACCCTAGTATAGATAGGCATACATTTGCAGCATGGTCTTTGATACCAGCATCTATGTACAGCTGAGCTCTGCACCCCAACACAGTCTGTTTATATTGATTCTCATCTCAGCTTTTCATGGCTGACACAGGAATAATGCCGACCAGCTCTGGAGTTGTAGTTATTCCTGTCTCAATCATGCATGGCTAAGACTGAAGTAATCCTTTAACCTCCTAGCTTTAATGGGTAATTCTAGTGGGGTTATTTCCTAGTGCCCATGTTTATAGCTATTAGATCTCCTGTATGTAAGCTAGTAAGAAACTGTAGAAATATAAAATAATTATTAAAGAAATAGCAATGGTGTCACTTTCCTGCTCCCCTCCACACTTATTTCAATGAGTTGTTCGGCCTTAGGGTACAAGTCTGCAGTAACTATGTGACTACAGACTTGTGAGTCCTCACAGTGTGCAGTGTGTGTGCTGTTGAGGTTCTCCAGTGCCGGTGCCAGGAATGGGCAGGAGCATAACTGCAGGTATGCAATTTGCATACATGTGGTCATGTGCCGACGAGACATGTGCAGCTGTCCATGTCGCCCTGGCACTTTACAGAAAAATTGTGTGCCAGTTCAAATGTGCTGTTGCGTGTAGGGTGCGTTACACTCACTTGTAGGCCACAGGCCCCAGCTGTCTCCAGGTCTTCAACTTAAGGAGCTGCCGCACATAGATTAGGGAACACTCAGTTCGTTTCAACACACAGAAGTTTACTCGACAGTTCAATTGCATCAGATTGTAATACACAGTATCGGGCACAACATTCTCCATTTCTTATTTCCATAGTACAGAACATTTTCAGTATTTATTTACGTTCTAACTGGACTATCCCTACGTTCACTGATCCTGTCAGCCCCAGGATTTCCCAGTTGAGTTCCACAATACACCCGAGATCTGTTACATTTCCCATACACAATTGCACGTCCATCTTCCTCTGTATGTAAAGGGGTGAGGTGCTTGCCATAGCACCTGAATCGAGCCCTGATCTCCGGACATTGCAGGAATGTCTGCAGTGAATTTTTGTAAGGCCTCATATCACCCAGAACAATATGTACTCACTCTTGATATCAGCCCCAACTGCCCTTGAATTTGATCTTATATCACTCACGAACGCTCTACAAACAGGAAGCAGTCTCCTTTAACTGGCACTTTTCCCTCCCACTATGAGCTAGTCCTAAACATGAACACTTTCTTACACTATTCTCATCCTACCTATGTCAACTCCTAAGTCCTAAACTATGTCTTATCTTGCGCAATCCTATGCTGTACACTATACATTATACATATGACCATATCACACTCTAT